>NW_026992896.1:0-26704 GCF_028769735.1 Zonotrichia leucophrys gambelii
TGCCAGTGTCCCTGTGCCACTGCCACCAGTCCTGTCCTGGTGTCCCCAGTTCCATCCCAGTGCCAGCAGTCCAGTGCCACCAGCCCAGTGTCCCCAGGGCTGCCCCACTGTCACCACCCCAGTGTACCCAGTTCAATTCCAGTGCCACCAGTTCTGTTCCACTGTCACCACCCAATGCCACCGCTCGGTGTCACCAACCCAGTTCCAGCCCAGTGTCCCCAGTCCTGTCCCAGTGCCACCAGCCCAGTGCTCCCAGTGCCACAGCCCCCCCCCCATTGTCCCCATACCAATGTCACCAGCCCAGTGCCATCAGTTTCAGCCTAGTGTCTCCAGTCTCATCCAAGTGCCCCTCATCCTGTCCCAGTGTCCCTGTCACAATGTCACAGTTGTGTTCCAGTGTCTCCATTCCAGTGTCACCAGATGTGTTCTGGTGTCACCAGTTCCACCCCTGTGCCACCAGCCCAGTGTCCCCAATCCCTTCCTAATGTCCCCATCCCAGTGTTCCCTCCCAGTGTCCCCAGTCCTGTCCCAGTATCCCTGTCCCTGTGCCACCAGTTCCAGCCCAGTGTCCCCAGTTCCAGCCCAGTGTTCCTGTCTCAGTCCCATCAGCCCAGTGCCACCAGGGATGTCCCAGTGTCACCAGCCCAGTGTCACCGATTCCACCTCAGTGCCACCAGTTCTATCCCACTGTCACCACCCCAGTGTCTCCCAGGCTGTCCCAGTGCCACCACCCCAGTGCCACCAACCCAGTGTCCCCAGTTCCATTCCAGTGTCACCAACCCAGTGCCACCAGTTCTGTTCCACTGTCACCAGCGTTTTGGGGGTTTTGGGGGATCCCAGGTGAGGTTTGGATGTCCCAGGGGAGGTTTTGGGGGTCTCAGGTGAGGTTTCTAGGGATTTGGGTCTTCCCAGTTGAGAATTCCCAAAGATTTGGGGCTTCCCAGGTGAGAACATGGGCCAGGGGCTCAGAGGGGCTGAGGGGGGAGGGCCTGGGGGTGTTCTGGGGGGCTCCAATCAATGGGGGGTGTCCGGATGGTGCTGAGGGGGAGGCGTGGTGAGTGTGAGGGGGGCTCTCATGGATTTGATGCCTCAGGTTTTGGCTTTTCTGTTTTTCAGATTCTGTGCTGCTTTACTTTATGTGTCGGGGCTTCATATTAAGGGATGCTGAGCTCTGTTCACAGAGCAGGGAGACAAAACAATTCCTGCTCTAGCTGGGAGCCCAAGGACAAATAATCCAAACTTCAGGCCCAAGAGCATAAACAACGGGCACTGAAGAGAGAAAAACAAGAAGGATGGGACTTCATCAGCCAAAGCTATAATTGGACAATTAACTCCAACATGCAAATGGAGCAGAACTTATAAAAGTGACAGACCTCGTGACCGGCCGTCCATTTTGTGGCCATTTTGGTTCATCTTGGGCGTAGCCCTGGCTGGGCTCTTGTTCTGCCCAAGGTGTATCCACGGAGGCCTTTTAACAAATGCCTGCTTTACTGTGTAACCGTGTCTGGCCTCTGTTCTAGGTCAGCCTTGTGAAGGCCTCAGTTTGTGGCGAGCACGAAGGGAGCCGAGGCACCTGGGCAGGGCCGGAGCAGAGGCAGAGGAAGGTGCAGCTGCTGCCCCCAGCCCGCGGCACTGGCGGGGCCCAGGTGCGGGGCAGAGGGTGCGGGAGGCCGAGAAGCTCGGCAGGAGCGAGAGAGGCGTGAGCGGCTGCAGGGGCGCTGTGTTTATCGGGTGAGCGCGGTGGGAAGGGGCGTTTTGTGCTCGGGAGCGCAGCGGGTGCGGGGCTCGCTGTGCCCCGGGCCAGGGAGGGCGGGCGCTGTGAGCAGCGGGGTTGGATTGCGGGGCTGGGCTTGGCCTGGGGCCGGCGGTGCTGGTGCAGGGATCGTTCCCGCACCGCCGCTCCGGAGCGCCGCGATCGGAATCTCGCTCTTTCTCTCTCTCGTTGGTTCTTTTAATTTCTGCTCAGAACTGTTAAATGCCGTGTGTATATTCTGCTGCGAGTGCTGTAGTGGTAATATCCCGAGAGACAGTCCCCTGAGATTAGCACTGAGAAACTGGGGAGCCCTTACCGGGGGGAGCCTTGTTTTTCAAATGCAAACTCATTGGACTCTCAGAAAAGATCTGGCCACGGTATAGAGGAGCTAGAGGACATCCAGACGAGGCCCGAGTTTGGTAGTTGGGATAAGAGATGATTATCAAGTTTGATTTGCTGTAGACGCGAGGATAAATCCTCAGGGTGCTCAGGTGAGCTGGAGTATGCGAGGCTCTTTATGGTGTCAGCATGTCAGCGGAGCCCAGCAGCAAAGTAAAAGGAAGAGCATCCCTTAGTCTGAAAGGGGAAAGGGGAGAAAAGGGGAAAAAAGAGCCAATATTGGCAAACTAAAGTAAAACAAGGGAGGAAAAAGGCTCAGATCGAGTCGCTCCCGCCCTGAGCGTGAGGTCGGTCCGGTCCGGGCCAAGGCGCGCCCCCCCCCGCCGCCACCACTTCCCCCCGCCGCTGCCGCCGCCAGCGCCGACACGATCGGGGGGCGGGGGAGGGGCAGCTCAGACGGGCCCAGCCAGGGAAGGAGGAGAAAGGCGAGCCCGGGCAGGCAGGGATGGCGCCGGCCCCGGGCCAGGAGGAGCAGCCGGGGGCGGAGCCTTGTGCCGGGAGAGGGGAGGGGATGGATGGCGGGCACCGCCCACGGCACCGCCCCGAGAGGAGGAGGAGGAACCGGGGGCGGAGCCTTGCACCGGGAGGGCGGAGAGGGAACCTCCCATGGGGGCGGGGTCTCTCTGCTCCCAGCCCTGTCAGTTTCCATGGCAAGCCTGGACGCCGGACAGCGGTTTCGGGGGATGACGTCACCGGTGCGGGCGGACGTGCAGCCCGGGTTAAAAGACGCAGCAAATCCTGCGTGGGGCTCCCTAGAATCGGGGGTCAGCAAAATAGATTATATGGTACAACAGGGTCAGCCGAACCAGAGAGCTCCTGCTCCAGCAGCTCCGGGGAAGGTGAAATTGATGAACTCATTGCAGCCTTGAGCAAGCGAAGGAGGGGAAAGATCGTGAGAAAAGCCATCAGAGTGTAGCCCCATAGTGAAACGTACAAGCTAAAAAATGAGAAAAGAACCGGTTTTACAATCCCCACTACGACCAGCAGTTGGCAACCAGGGACCGATACATGTTAAGGTTCCATATTCCCTTGTGAAAAACACGGTTCACTTTCCTGTTAAAATTTAAAACTTTATTTAAGGACAGTAGGAGACAGAGACAGTAAAACAAAAATTACAACTCAGTGCATCTTGCTACTAAGCCAAGAGCACCCCTGCTAGTTTGGGAAACACCCTTTTTATACCATTTCTATTACATCAGCCTGTTGCATATTCATAGACTCTTATGCATATCCATCATCTTGTTTACACATTTCAGGAGCTGTTTAGTATGGCTCCTCTTCAGGCCTGCCTTTTTAGAGCATGTGTGTTTCTTGGCTGTGGTTTTGGTTCCCTCTCTTGGTCACTTCCACTCTGGGCCTTGGTCCACACTTTCTTCAGACGGCAGATGCTGACAGTTGGCACATCAATAGCAGGGTGCTCATGACGTATTCACTGGATGTTATCCCGACCAAGTAGACAGTTCACTCCTGACTAGATCAGCTACCACTACTGCCATGTCTAAGTTTTTATTAACAGCAGAAATAAGAGCACAGTTATTTTACATTGTACATATAAGATTCCTCTTCATATAATAATATAATAAGCACCTATAATAATCTTTCCTCTTCCCTTTTTACAAATAATTTGGCTTGAGCAGTATTTCTTCTTTTCTATTCTCCATTATTTGCTCTTTTTTTTCATAAATAATTTTTGTTTCTTCCAAGTGGTCTTTCTTATTATTTTGTATGCATATAATCTTTTGTGCAGTCCCAGATGTAGTCAGTTTTGGGTCATTGTTACTGAATCATTAAAGGTGAAAACTGTTATGAACAAAAATTTGGTTAATTTTTTTTGTGAGAAAGAGTTACAGGGATGCAGCCAGATCTGTCTGTGCCAGAGTTCTTAGTGCTTTGTTATTGTAATACCGGGTCGTTGAGGCTTATCTCCTCTTTTGTATTAGTAAAAGGCCTGGCTGGGTGGGGTAGATGGCCCTTCCCCGAGGCTGTGCTCTCTTACAGCATAGGGAAGACACCTGAGAGGGTGGGGGGGGGGTTATGCAAAGTGACTCCAAAGTCCAGAATGCTTTGTGGGACCACGACTCGAAATGCAACGAGAAAACCCCAAAAACAACGAGCCAAATAAGTATTGAGAGACTAAAATGATGTCTGGACATGAGGAGCCAAGTGCTGAGCCTGCAGAGATGCGGAGTCCCTCTCGCCCTGACCATGGGAGTCGTCCCCAGCGCCGAGACTGCGGGGGACCGCACTGAGAAAGCAAGATCTGACGGGGACATCACGCCCTAAAGGCTCCCACGAGGACTGGATCCCTCGGCCCTGCCCCCAGTGGACAGAGGTGCGCATATCCTCCTCCTCTGAGTCGCCCTGGGAGACGCGACGGGGACTGCAGCCCTGCCGGGCCGCCCAATCCTGAGCTGATCACTTTTAATAAAGGCATTATAAAGGAGAAGAAGTCTCCTGGCCCTGTTTATTTCAGCTGGGGGTGCTCGTCCGGAATAGCCACGCCGAGAGAGGACTCAGGACTGGCCATCTTGGAACTTCAGGACAGCTGGCTACCAGGACCAGAGGGATCTGCTCAGGACCAGCGACACAGAGGAGCACCGGAGCACCGGATTGGTGAGAAGGCCGGTGGCAGGAGTGGGAGACGTGCGCATGTGTGTGTGAATGAGACGAAGGCCGGCAGCCGGACCTTCGAAGTGAGAGCGGACCTCTCAGTACCGCGGTTCCGGACTCCTGCGAAGAGGCCGGCCGGGAACAGGGGGCGGAGCTTGGAATTAGTGTGAGTGAGTCGTCTCCCAAGGGGGAATAAAGGGCCCCCCCCCCCCCTCCGGGCGAGCGGAGGGAATTTTTGTATGAGTGGCACGCACCCAAAATAGGCCCTGACAGAGGGAAGTCAGGCAGATTTGTCAGTCCCGAGAAGGATTCGGGTAGCATTTGTAAGTCTCGAGAAGGATTTGCGTAAGATTTTGTCAGTCCTGAGAAGGATTCGGGTAGCTCACAAGCCCTGCAGGCAAAAGTAAGTCCTGGCACAGGAGCCAGGCACAAACCCCAGCGAAGGAGGCTGTGGTTTGCTTTTAAGTCCTGATACGGTGAAGCCTAAAAATTGGCAGGTTAGGCAAACTAAAAATCAGGCAGTTGTTTTTCCTGACTGAGGGAGTCAGGCACGACCCGGATTCTTAGGCCGAGGCTTCGTGTGTTCAAGTCCCGATAAATGTGAGACCTGACGTGGGGAAAGTTGGGCAATTAAGAGATCGGGCAGTTGTTTCAGTATAAAGTCCTGAGCATCAGGCAGAAATTTTGAAGTTCAGTGGAGGAGGCTGAAGCTCCTCAAAGAAGGTTCTTTTTGAAATTACCGGTCAGTAAAGGCACCTTTGGGATGTTTTACTGTTAAGACCTGTAAAATGGGAGGGTGTAATAGTAGAAAGTCTGGCAAGAGGCTGAGGGACATACCTCCCAATAGTCCCTTAGGAGAACTGTTAGTAAAATGGGATTCTATAGAGGCCACGAAGGGATTAGATAAAGTGAAAATGATCCATTATTGTATGAAGTGTGGCCAGAATTAGAGTTACAAGGAGGATGGCCTTGGTGTGGGACAAAGGATAAGTGGATGTGCCAACAATTAAATAATTATCTGACAGCTCGAGGAGATACTGATCATGAGCAATTATTGTATGTAGCTTGCTGGTTAAAGAGCGCTATTGGGGATGAAGGGGTGCGAATTTGTAAGGTACAGAGGAAGAAAGAGGGGAATGAAGGAAGGGATGATAGGACTAGTAAAAGATGGGATCCCCTGGATTATCTGCCTCCTTCTGCCCCTCCACCTTATAATCCTCTCCTTCAAGTACCTCAAATGGCAGGTCCGGTTCTTCCCCCGGCTGCCATCTCACTACCACCTGTTCAAACTCCTCCTTCTACCTCTTCAGCTTTTGCTATGATAAACCCAGTATCCCCTCCAGTTCCTTCTGCACCACCACAGGCGCCTACTCCACCTGCTGCATTCTCCACCCCTTCTCCAGCTGCACTTAATATCCACTCAGGCTCTTCTCCCCCTCCAAAGAAATAGTGAAAATGGTAAGAAAAATTGTTTGTTACAAGTATTTATATGAGTGTACTGGAAAAGAGATAAACCCCTTTTGGAACACATTTCAGGGGAGCTCTAAACCCCTAAGTTTGATCTCATCTGGCAACTGCATTGCTAGACTGATAAAACCAATTTTCTTATTACCCAAAGAAACTGGAGCAAGTTTGGGAGTTCCTATATATAATGATTTGGGAGAAATTAAACAAAACCGGGAAAGTGAAATAGAAATTGAGAAAATCCAAAATTGTAAAAGCCAAGTTCGGATCCCAATATCTGTGTTGAACAAAATCATCCGGCTCCAGGCAGTATTAAAAATAAAGAATTCAATTATTAGGGACATTTCAAATGAAATAAAAAGATTAGCATGTGCAAATAATCAAGATCAAACTCCTACATTTGATCCCAGTGGGAGGGAGAACTTGGAGATTTTCAGAAGAAATGTATGAGAAAAAGTAGTTTTTCTCACTGTGTGTAGACTTGGAGGATTGCTCTTTTTACTATGCTTATTTATCTGTTTTAGTAAAACAGTATTGGCTGTACAGACCAATCTGAAGAAACCAAGAAAAGTAACAAGGTTAAGTAACCATGATTACCAAAGTGTACGAGAGATTTATAGTAGATTCAAAACAAAAAAATTGTGAGTTGATGCGAGCTTAAGAATTTAAGCTCGATCAAAGAAAAAGAGGGGGGACTGTAATGAACAAAAATTCGGTTAATATTTTTTTGTGAGAAAGAGTTACAGGGATGCAGCCAGATCTCTGTTTCTGCCAGGGTTCTTCGTGCTTTGTTATTGTAATCATGGGTCATTGTAGCTTATCTCCTCTTTTGTATTAGTAAAAGCCCTGGCTGGGTGGGGTAGATGGCCCTTCCCCGAGGCTGTGCTCTCTTCCCAGCATAGGGAAGACACCTGAGAGGGTGGGGGGGGGTTATGCAAAGTGACTCCAAACACCAGCATGCTTTGAGTCCTCGACTCCAAAATGCAACGAGAAAACCCTAAAAACAACGAGCCACCTAAGAATTGAGAGACTAAAGTGATGTCTAGACGTGAGGAGCCAAGTGCTGAGCCTGCAGAGATGCAGAGTCCCTCTCGCCCTGACCATGGCAGTCGTCCCCAGTGCCGAGACTGAGGGGGACTGCGGTGAGAAAGCAACATCTGACGGGGACATCACGCCCTAAAGGCTCCCACGAGGACCGGATCCCCCGGCTCTGCCCCTAGCGGACAGAGCTGCGCATATCCTCCTCCTCTGAGTCGCCCTGGGAGACGCGACGGGGACTGCAGCCCTGCCGAGCTGCCCAATCCTCAGCTGATCACTTTTAATAAAGGCATTAAATAGGAGAAGTCTCCTGGCCCTGTTTATTTCACTATGTGAGATACTTTTTTTAAAGAAAGGACTCACAGCGAGATAGCGGCCACAGGACACCTAAATCTTTCAGAGAAAGAGAATTTATTGCTCTCTTATCAGAAGAAACGAACTTCTTCCTGCCTGCTCAGCCCTGAAGACGCCGTCAGGATTCAGAGGAAGAAGCTGACACTGATCAGACAGAATCCTGTGTTTGAATGGAATTTATGCATCATGTATGAGGGGTATGAATATGCAACAGGCTATTGTTTTTAAGGGTTAATCCTCTGTTAATGTGTGTCCTTTTTCAGGCTTATGCTGCGCAGAAGAAGTTACCCAGACGTCTGGAACTCTTTGTTTCTATTATCTCATATTGTCCTAATTCAAATTGCCCAACATATTAATACTCTAATTATAAAAGTATCTTACGTAGCATAGTTTCTATTTTAACATTATGTTATAACCTAAAACTAGATTTAACACACTACTTAAGAAAATTAGTACAACATAACTTTCTAACACAACACATATAATATTCATTTTAATATTTCTGAAAAGCCAATCATACAATATGCATTTTTCACACAGGGAATGCAGGCCCTGGAGGCATCTCCTGAAGCTGGCACAGCCCCAGCAGATGGCATGGGGGAGGAGGGGGCTGCTGGGGGTCAGTTTGGAATAACTGTGCTGTCCTAGGGTGACATTAGGATGCTTGTATCCCCAGCTGTCTGTTCTGTTTATGCTGGATATTATGTTCTGTGCCTTCAAGACTGGCTCTGAAGAGCAAAGTTTTGTTTTGGTTTTGTTATCAGCCGCTCCCCCATGGCTGGCGGGACACAGAGATAGGGCAGTACATGGTGCTGCTTTTGCTTTTTGCTTGGCTTTTTGCTTTGCTCTTGCTTTTTTTTCTGCTCATTAGTTAGTTTAGCTAAGCAGTCTGAATTTTTCCCTGGACTGTTTTCCTTTCCCTTTGTTGGAACCACTCAAACCTGCTCCAGACTGGGACCTGGGAAACACCGAGAGTTTGCACCTTGTGGCTGCAGCAGCTGCCCCAGCACCAGAGGGACCGATAACAGAGCGACCACTCCCAAGAGAGACTTTCTGAATTTGTCATCTTTTCAGAGTGGTGAAAGAGTGTTGTCACCTGGTATTGTTCACTTTGTGTGCTGGGGGATGTTTTACCTCTTAAATAAACAGGTTCTTTCCACTTCTCTCGAGGAATCCTTCCCAAACTGGCTGGGGGGAGAGGCCATGTGGGTTTGCTTTCTGGAGGGGCCCCTTTGGAGGTTTTCTCCCAAATTTGCCCTAAACCAGGACAAAATTTGGTGCCCAAAACCCTGGTCTGACAGCATTTTGGTTGCCATTACCCTGTGTTGTTATAAAGCACTTAATGGCCATGTTTTCTGAATTAATAGTGTCTCTTGGGGTGGAGGCTTGCATGCATTTCTGGTCCCTAGGTGCGGAGGATCATTAACAGGACATCACACCATGATCAATATGATCAAGCCAATTTATTACAAAAAGCAAGCCATTTTTATACTGTTCTCTATTGTTCACACCTCAAGCTAATACGTGATTGTTTAAATCCTTTTTACACACACAGTTTAATATTTCAGGTAATTTTAGTTATCTTTCTTCTTCATGCATCTCGCTGCGATTTTCTTGTCTGCCTTTGCATCCTGAACTGTCTGCTGCTGAGCGTGTTCTTCTTCTTTTGTGTCCTTCAAGGGCATGGTGACCTTACTCAGTTTCTATGAAGGCTGGATTGTGCATATGTTGCATATGTCCATTGTCCTGCAAAAACCCCCCAACACTCCTCCCAATGCTTTCTGGTCATTCAAGTGCCCTTCAGCTGACTGGTTTCATGCTTTGAGCTTCAGAGAATTGCCCAATCTTTCTGAAGCTCAAATAAATATCATATTAGTCAACATCTTAATTGTGTTATATCTCACAGAATTGCCTTTTCTTTTGTCTTTGTCTAAAACTGTTGCTGTATGGAAATCTCTGGGGGATGGTGGACATGTCAGATGCTGCTGGGACATCCCAGAGCACTTGGACCTTGGCTCTGCACAGGAGAGCTCTTCATCTCTTTTCCCTCTTTTCTTCCCTCTGGGCATGGAGGGAGCTCCTGACTTCAGCCTGTGACTCGTGTGTGCAAAGAGCAAATCTGGGCAGAATTGGGGCAGGGAGGGTTTGGGGGGACATTGGGATCTGTGCTGGGCACAGAAGGTGTTTTCCATTGCTCTGAGGCTGTGTGCTGTGGAAAGTGTATTTAATATCCACCAGAGGGATGACTTTTGCATTTGATGGAGCTGTGCCTTCCCTTGGCTTTGTTGGCTGAAAAGATACAGAGAAGCACACACAGAGCTACCAACTCCTGGATTCCAGCAGTGTTCAGATAGAAATTCCAACAGGAGGTAGGGTCAAGATGTGTGCTTGCCTTGTGGTCAGCCTTCAATACCCCTTGGTCTCCCTGAGCCCTTCCCCCGGTAGGACTTGGGCTCATTTGGTCCCTCAGGAGCTGGGCTGGGGGCTCCAGATGTGGCTGTGGAGCATTGCCTGTGCTGTGCCAGGGACTGGCAGCCACTGTTGGGCTGGGATAGAGGCTCTGGGGGATTGGGGTTCCAGGGCAGGACAAGGCTGGACCTGCCCCTCCTCCACCACACACAAAATGTTTAGAGCCAACAATCTCCTCCAGTCTGTCACAACAGGCAATGCTGGAGGTGAAATCCCAATTGTGGCATGGGCACCTGGCTGAGAAGGACAGTTCTTTTCCATAGGAAGGAAAGCACAGTGCCTCAGTGTTTGGAAGGCAGGTGAGGGTCTCACTAGGCAAGGCCAGCCAGAGTTTTCAGGAATGGCAGATTTTTGTCTGGGAGCAGTCTTTGGATATAGGGAATTCTGGAGGTGGAAGTCCAATCTCAGCCATGCGTGCCTGGAGAAGTAGGACACTTCTTTCTCATAGGGAGGAAAGCATGGAGCCTTCCCCAGTGTTTTGGGGACAGATGGGAGGTTACTCTCCTGAAACCATTGCCAGCCAGATTTGTCCTGGCAATATTCCTATGGGAAGAATCCCTGGATATAAGGAAATTTGGAGGTGAAATCCCAACTCTGGCCATGGGTGGCTGGAGCAGAAGGACAGTTCTTTTCCATTGGGAAGGAAAGCACAGAGCCCCAGTGTTTCAGCAGCACATAGGAAGTGACCCTCAACATGCAAAGGTCAGTTGGACCAGTCAGGCAGTCCATGGGAGGTCAAATCAGCCAGACCTGTTCTGTGTTCCCTTGGTTTCATGGAGCCCCATAGTGTCACAATGGTGCCTTGTATCCATGGGGCCCCGCAGTGTCGTAATGGTGACTTGATTCCATGGGTTCCAGCAGTGTCACAATGGCCTCTTGATTACAAGAAGACCTGCAGTGTCACACTGGCCCCTAGGTACGATGGGGTCCCACAATGTCACAGTAGCCCCTAGGTGTCATAAGGCCCCACAGTGTCACAATGGTACCAAGGATTCCATGAGCCCTTGCAGTGTCACAATGGTCTCCGTGGCTCCCCAGGCCCCACAATGTCACCTGGCTCCTCTGTTCCATGAGGTCTGCAATGTCATAATGAACTCTTGGATCCTGTGTGTTTGCAGTGTCACAATGGACCATTGATGACAGGAGGCCACTCTGTGTCACCCTGGAGCTTTGGTTCCATGCAGCCCTGCAGTGTCACAAAGGCCTCTTGGTTTCATGAGGCCCCACAATATCACAATGGTGCTCCCAAGGTCACAATGGTCTCACTGGTTCCATGAGGCCTCACAGTGTCACAATGCTTTGCATATTCCATGGGGCCTCATAGTGTCACAATGGTCCTCATGATTCCATGAGTCCCCTGAGTGTCACAGTGGTCTCTGTGAGTCCATGGTGTCCCTCAGTGTCACAATGGCCCCTTGGTTCCATAAGGCTGTAAAGTGTCATAATTGTCTTTGCATGCTTCCATGAGGCCTTGCAATGTCACAACGGACCTTTGGTTCCATGGAGTCTCACAGTGTCACAATTACCCCTTGGTTCCATGACATTCCAAAGGGTCATAATGGTCTCCATGGTTCCATGAGGCCTTGTAATGTCACAATGGACCCTTGGTTTGATGGGGCCTCACAGCATCACAATGATCCCTACATTCCATGGAGCCACACAGAGCCAGTACAGTCCCCTTGGTTACATGAGGCACAGCAATGTCACAGTGGTCTCCATGACTCCATGAGGCCCCACAGTGTCATAATGGTCCCTTGGTTCCATGGGCCCTGTGCTGCTGCATTCCCCCCTCCCCTTCTCAGGCCGCCCTGCCAGCTGAGAAATGCTCCTTGGGCCTCCGCCTTGGCCAACAGCCCCTGGGCTCAGCTCCTCTGCAGCTCATCACAAACACTGTCTGCTTCAGGCACTGCTGCTGCCCAACCAGCTCCTGGTTTCTGTAGGAGAAGCCCTCGGAACTATTTTTGTTCGCTCCGTGGCACAACATCCCTGTTCTCACACTGCCAAAGAAAGCTGTTGGTGCCAAGTGCGGCCAGGATGAGCCATTGCTGGGACTGCAGCCCCTCTCTTGGGGCCCTGCACACAGCGCTCCAAAAGGAGCCTTGGAGCTCTCCTGGGCCAGCGACTCCCTCTGAGTGGGGCCTCTCCCAGCCGGGAACTCTCCCGTTTGTTGCACTCGGGGATCCTGAACAACGACGGAGCCTGGGCATATTCCCCCACTCCTCCAGGCTTAACACTTCACCTGCTGGGGAGATGCCAAAGCATCTAGAGGGACCATTCCCTGCCCTCAGGGGAATTGCTCACAGGTGCCTTGCACTGACTCTTTGTGTCTGTGTGCACACAGGAGTGCCTGTGCTGGGGAAATGTGGCAGAAATGCTGCTCTCTGAGGGGTTGGAGTGCCTTGGATAGCTGAATCAGTCAGGCCTGTAAGTGAGGTTAAATCACAAGGTCTAAGCTAAGTTAAATGCTGCTAAGAGTTGTTTTGCTTAGTTGTTAAGTTTCATTTAAGTTATTAGCTAAGTTAAATATTGTTGTGTTATTCCTCTTTTAAATTGCTAAATCAAAAGTTTTAAGTAAGGTTAAATACTGTTAAGCTCTGTTATTTTGCTAAATTGTGAAGTTGAAAGTATCAGTAAAGGTAAAGGTGTAGGTTAAGTCCTGTTAAATTTGAGCTCTGTTAGGCTTTTAGGCCGTATTCCTTTCATCCTTGTCCTCACTGTCCTTGTGTCACACACTGACAGGGAGAGTTCTCTGATGATTTCTGGATTGATTGCCTGGAATTTGTTCGGTTTTGTTGTTGCTTTGTTTCCTTGGTGTGCCTGAAGTATCCAGTCAGGAGCAGAGTGGCTCTTGCTGAGGAACTCTGTGGTGCTGTCACTTAATATTAAATCTGGTTTTTGCTGATCCCTTGCTGGGGATTTTTTAAGTGCTCTCAAGCCCTCCCTTGTACCAGAGTGAAGGAGCCCTGGCCCAGGCTCTGGCCCTGGGGGACACAGGGATGCTGCCAGGGGGTCCCTGTCCCCCTGTGCCACCCCCAGGGACCCGGCCCCCCGTCCCCGTGTCAGGCTCTGGGGTCGATCTCGTGGAACATCCTCTGGGGGAGGCTGCGGGGCCGGGGGCGGGGGGACCCGGGGGGACAGGGGGGGACCCCGCTGTGCATGAGCAGGGTTGGACTGCTCTGGGGGGAGCTGTGAGGGGGCCGGGGCAGAGTGACCTCCCCAGTGAGCTCATGTAGCCCCTGTGATGTCATTGTGCTGTTGTGATGTCACACTGCCTCCTATGATGTCACAGATCTAACTCTGGGATGTAACCCTGGAATGTCATGCAGCTGAATGTGATGTCACAAAACCATCCTGTGATGTTATTGTCTGTTCTGTGACATCACAGCCTGCTCTATGATGTTGCGCAGACAATTGGTGATGTCACAACCCACTCTCTGAAGTCACAGAGCCACCCTCTATGATGGCAGAATCTGCTCAATGGCCACACACTACCGTATGATGTCACAGACAGCTTGTGACGTCACAACCTCTCTCAGTGATGCCACAAAACCTTCTCTATGATGTCACACTGAAACTCTATAATATCACAGCACACACTTTGATCTCACAGCCTGCTCTATGATGTCATACAGCCATGCCATGATGTCACAACCTTCCCTGTGTTGTCACAGAATCCCCTCTATGATGCTGTAGCTGCTCAATGACCTCAGACAACAAACTCTGTGATGTCACAGCCCAATCTGTGACCTCACAGAGCCCCCTCTGTGCTGTCACACAGCCCCTTCCTGACATCACAGGTGCTCTGCGCCTCTATGACACAGCCACAGAGGTGCTGCTGTGACACAGCCCCCTCTGGGACATCCCACAGCCCCTGCCAGTGCTGAGCCCCTGTGAGCTCTGTCTGTGCCCTGCTGGTGTCCCTGAGGGGTCCTGGCAGTGCCCCAGCCCTGCTGGGCTGTGCACAGGAGCTGCTCCTGGCCAGAGCTGTCTCTCTGCAGCGCTGCCCTTGCCAGGAGCTGTCTCTGGGCCAGGAGCCTGGCCCAGCTCAGCAGCACAGACACAGCATAGGGACTTTATGAGCCTCTGGGGCTTTGCTGCTCTTTGCATCAGACCCAGTCCCTCTGAGTGGGCTAAAAGAACTTCTCAAGAGCTCAAAGTGAGATTGAAACACTGAAGTTTCTTGTACTTTAAATAGATCCCTGTGAGGGATAGGACTGAGAAAGTGTCCCCAGGTTCCAGGGAGAGCAGAACACTGGAGGCGGTGATAGCAGCTGGGGACAAGCAAGGCAAAGGTGTCTCCGGCTGAGCGCACCTGGATGTGTTTGAGGAATGCCAAGGGCCAAGGCCTGAGCCCCAGCCACGGGCCAGGCAGATCCTGTCCCTCCCTCCTTGCTCAGGGCTCTTCCTGGGATAGGCACTGGCACGTGGGGATGTGCAATGCCAAGGGCAGGAGCATGGGGCGGCCCCTGCCAGGCTGCTGAGCAGGGACAAGGAGGCCATGAGGCCCCAGGCCTGCAAGGGTCACTTGTCCCCTCGTGGCCTCAGGCCCAGGCCCAGCAGCCATGGCCAAAGTGCTGCCCAAGTTGGCTCTGTCAGGGCTGTCTTGCAGCTGCTGCACATCCCTGTGCCCTGTGCAGCCCAGGCTGTCCCACGGTGTCCCTGCCCTGTGCCTCTGTCCCTGCAGGCTGTCGGCATCCCCCGGCTGCCCCACCTGGCTGGGCCCTTCCTTTGCTGACAGCTCTGCCTCCTGCCTGCCCCTGCCTGCCCACACAGAGCCTTGGGCTGCTCCAGGCTCCTGCTGGGCACGTGCTGCACCACATCCCTGCCCTGCCAGGGAAATTCCTTTCTGCTGCTGCCCAGGCTGGGCCTCCCCAGCTGCCCTTGTGCGGGGTGCAGAGGTTCAGGGATATCACACCATAACCAATGTGATCCAGTGAAGCCAAATTTATTATCCATAAAAAGACTATATTTATAATAAATCTCTACTGTCCACCTGTCTCTAGCTAATACATGATTGGTTAATCCTAGCTGTTAACACATCTAAATTAGAATGCTGATTGGATCACCTAATTTTTCACGCGTCTGGCTGTCATCTTCTGGCCCACTCATGGTTCAATTTTTTCCTTCTTTCCCAAGCTTGCTGTCAAACTTGCTGAGTCCTGATGACTCTTCTTGTATTTTTCTCAAGGATATACCGACCCCATTTCTGAATATGTCCATTATCCATTGTTTGTGAATGTGTCCATTGTCCATTAGTACAAGCAGGTTGGATTGTGCATCGGCTGAATATGGCCATTGTCTAACAAAAATGCCTCAATCTGCAAAAAACTCTCAACAGTTCCCCGGTTTTGTTTTTGCACAAGCCAGACTGATTTAAAAGCACACTCAATTATTTTCTGCACAGGAAGGCACTACAAGCAGAATTGAAAAAAGAAGACAAAGTATCATTATGCCAAAGGGTACTAAATCCTTGAGCCAGCCTGTTATTCCCCAGGATTTTAGCCACTCATCAAAAGAATTCTCAACAACTGTGAGCTTTTTCATATTCTCCTTAAGCAATGACATTTGCTTGTCAGTAGCTCCAGAGTGGTCAGAGAGATTCATGCAACACATCCCTTCAAAATCTTCATGCCCATCTCCTTGTGCTAGCAACAAAAAATCTATAGCAGTCCTATCCTGCAACACAGCGTGGCGTATGCTACCTACATCAGTGGTAAGCTCATTCAGGATTGCAGATGTAATGTTAATTTGTTTCCCTGTCCAACAAGCCAATCGTTTGAATTATGTAAGGGCCTGTGATGAAGCTAATCCTGGTGTAAAAAGTGATGCCAGGATAACCAAAGGCCAATTCCACAATTCTACGTTATCCTTGCAGCCTGAGCCTAATAGATGCTCACTACATTTTGGACGTTGGAATTTGTGCCTGATGTCAAGCATCTGTTGAATGCTAGGGGCAAATAGTGTCAATTTCCCAAACTAGCATGGTCCTCCTAATGCTTTCTGAGGAATTGCAGGCCAAGCTTTATCTTCACAAAAGAGAAATGAAACTAGAAAAAAGTTATTGCAGAAGCTATTGTAGAAGGGACTTTTGTCTCCAATGATGTAGAAGCTTTTCTTGTAGTAACTAATGCTGCAAGTAGAGTTTGAGAACCTTTCGATTGGAAGATTTTAGAAAAGATGAGAGCTGCATTTTCACAATTTGGTTGAAAATCCCAACTTGCACGGTCGCTTCCGCAGTATATTTTTCCATCTAACGCATTAATTCCAGCTGATGTGCATACCCTAATAAGACTTAGAATGCCACCCTATAAGCAGGTGATGTTTCATAAAAGCTGGGAGGAAAAGTGTGCTCAAAAGCAGCAAGACCGAGAGTGCAGGGTGATCCTCTGTATGGTTCAACAGCACAACAGTAACTTGGCAAGGGGCCCTGGGCTACTGCCACTGCCCAGGCTACGAGCATTGAACAAGTCTTACAGATGAGCCAACAACTAGCATGTAATGCATTTCTTGCACTTCCAGATAAGTTACACACTATGTCTTTTACACAGATTTTTCAAAGAAAGAATGAAGACTTTGATAAATTTTTAGACAAATTGCATGAAGCTATCTATAATCATTCTGATTTAAATTCAGACACAAAGATACAATTGGATGGACTTTGGGATCCTTACTCCATTCCAAATGGCTTTCCCTTCAGTCACAAGAGCCTTCCATCTCTTCCAATAATTGCCTGCTGAAACTCTTCTGCTCCCTTCCAAATCAGTTCACTACTCCAGCATAACCCTTGAAGCATGGACAGATGATTCTTCAACTAATTATAGTAGAAAAGAAGGGTATTTATTGCAGCCCTAGTCACATGTGAACTAGTTTCCAAAGACACGTGCAAGGAGTTGCAGACTCCTGCTCTCTATTTCTACAGAAAAGGTTTTACATTAGGTTTCTAAGGACCCATAATACAAAATTATTACCTGCCTGCTTCGCATTTTTATCAGCTGAATATCTATTACAGCTGTGCAATTGTACTCCCTTAACTGGGTCGGTGGGATTTTGAAATGAGGGAGTGGTTGTATGGGAGGAAGAAAGCCGTCTTCCTCATGGTGAACTCTCCTCCCATGGCCAGCTGGCAAGACCTTTTGACCTGCTGCTCATGGTCCAAGCCTCTCCTGACTGTTCAATTATTCTTAAGGCAAGGTATTTCTATGGTCTCTGCTTCTTCACAATTGCTTCCTCTATTCCTGTCACTCCTAGCTTTATGTTCCTAATATGGTTGGTACTCTTTAACTAAGGCACATGATTTCTGCTCGCTGTATTACTAACTTAGCTTCTTACCTCATTTGAAAATCTGAACTAAAATATGCAATCATCTACT
This sequence comes from Zonotrichia leucophrys gambelii, assembly GCF_028769735.1. Classification (NCBI taxonomy): domain Eukaryota; kingdom Metazoa; phylum Chordata; class Aves; order Passeriformes; family Passerellidae; genus Zonotrichia; species Zonotrichia leucophrys. The sequence goes on from NW_026992896.1 coordinate 17,457, forward strand.
ATCCCAGTTCTATTCCCAGCTGGCCCCCTGACCCATCCTCACTTTTCAATTATCCTAATTACATTTTCAGCTAACCCCTTGGCTCACCTCAGGCACATCCCCGACTGCCTCTCTCCCAGCAGCTCAGAGCTGCATTGCACAGCGCTTGCTGTGCGCCAGAGAGCACAAAGCAGGCTCGCCTGGTGGGCCTGAATATTTCTGCCAAACACACTGCATCTCACACCTTTGCTCTGGCTCAGTGCAGAACTGCAGGATTGCAGGTGCTTCCTCCCAGAGCTGCGTGAGGCGCTGGCTCCTGCAGATGGGCCCTGCCAAGCTGTCCCTGCCTCACGCTGGCCTCTCTTCCCTGGCACAAGTGCTGGGCCTGAAGGAGCTGCCCCGTGCTCCAGCCTGCCGAGCAGCCCAGCTCCCTGTCCCGGTGCCCAGAGTGCTGCACACACTGCTGGCCTTTGCCAGGCAGGGCAACCGGCAGAAGAGGAGGAATCCTCAGCCAGCCCAGGGGCCCCCAGCTGCCCTTGGCCTTTCCCTGCTCCTGGGCACACTCCAGACGGCCAATGCCTCCAGGCCGGGCTGTGCCCAGCATTGCTGCCCTTCCCCTCGGCAGCAGCCAGCTGCCACCTGGGCTCTGAGAGAGGAGGATTCGCCCGCTCCCAGGAAGGGGCACCCAGGGCCCGGCTGCTGCCTCTTGCAGCTCCAAGGGCCTCCTTCCAGCCTGCCTCTGCCGGGGCTCAGGTTGCTCCAGCCTCTGCCGGGGCTCTGCTGGGGCTCCAGCCCGGGCAAGGCCGGGCCCGCTCTCACCTCACAGGCGCTGACAGCTCTGCGCCACAGGAGACCTTCCCGAGCACCCTCTCTGATCTTTCTGCTTTCTCACTTGAGCAAGGCTCTCCTCCAGCCAAAGAGATTATTTCATTTAGGGGTACAAATCCAAGTGGCAGGAACCCCAATGTTCTCCAGTCACAGCTGAAGGCCTGCATCTGCACAAGATGTTTGGGCTGCCTCATTCTTCCTTTGGTTTTGCCTTCAAATGCCATTGCCCTTTCTGCCTCAACTAGAAATACCACAGCTGTGCCATAACCAGCCAGTGGGTCATATTCCAAAGGCAGTGTGGTCTGGAGAGGATGAATGAAGAAGAGCCCTCCTCACTTACGAAACCATACAAAAGAAGCCATATGTGTGACTTAGCACCAATAAAAAACCATTGGTATTTCAGAAGGAAATGTTGAATTTTCTGAAGGAGTCAGAAGGAGGAGAATCTTCCAAATGAGTTGATGTTTCAGAAACTTTATTAATAAAAATTCTAATCTATGATTCTATGCTACAAATCTCTTTAGCAACCCTACTCTACAATCCTACTCTAAATTGGTAACAGAGATAGCATCTTGACATGATTGCTATGTTCTCGTATCCTAGGCTTAGGCTTAGGCTTAGTCTTAGGCTTAGGCTTAGGGTTGGGGTTAGGGTAAGGGTTAGGGATAGGGTAAGGGTTAGAGATAGGGACAGGGTTTGGGTTTGGGTTAGCATTTAAGGTTAGGGTTAGGGTTTAGGGTTAGGGTTTAGGGTTAGGGTTATTTGTCTTCTTCACTGAGTTGATGAGTTGTGCCAGGATGAATGGTGGCTTGGCTGAAGTTACAAATGGATGCTGTCCACCGGAAACAAAAAATACAACAAAGAACAGTGAACCATTACTTTCCAAGCTCATTGCTTCAGGGAGTCAATCAGGATAAATCAAGTACCTGGAAAGACCCAGAAAGAGGAGCAATGGGACCATCTGCTCCCCAGTCATCCCCAGTGTACAAGACCTTGCCATCACAGGCAAATGTGGCCCGTAATCCCACTCATCTGTTTATTGTGATTTCTTCATCATGCTGGGATTTTTGCCCTGCCAGTGCTCTAGAAATGGTGCTTTCTGTCCCTGGGTTTTCTTCCTTTCAGGAAACTCCAATGACTCACATAGGCCCCTGCCTTTGAAAGACAGGCACTGTGCTGATTCCCACAGGGACAGAAAGCAGTGTCTGCCTTTCCATGCCCTGCCCCTCGTGTGCTGGATGGCACCTTCCTTCCCAGCAGGGCCAGCCCAGTGGCACTGGGCCCTGCAGTTCCCTCTCTGCCACACAGCCTGGCAGTAACCCTGGCACAGTCCCCGTCTGCTTGAGCGTGCCAGGCAGCAGATGGGGCTGGGACAAGTCCCTCCCAGCTGTCCCTGTTTGCGTGGCAGAAACCTCTAAGGGTGGGCTGGGGACCACAAACCAGGGCCCCTCAGAGTGAGCCCCCCACAGCCCCTCCTGCCCACAGCCAAATCTCTGACTGCTCAGCTGGGACTGGCTTCCTTGGGTTCCTCCACCACCATTTCATGTCTCTGTACCCCGCATTGCTCTACTTCAATTCTTTTGCCTTTAGATAAAACTGAACACTCCACCAAATCACAAAAGAGGGCAACAGAAACAGTCAGAGGACAGAGCACCTCTCCTCGCAGGAAATGCAGAGGGAGGTGGAGTTATTCAGTTTTGTGAAGAACAGGCCCCAGGGAGACTTTATTGCCACTTTCCAAGAGTTCAGAGTGGCTTTGAAGAAAGTGGGGGACATCTTTTTTAACAGGGCCAGTTACAATAGGATGTGGACAAATATTTTTAAACACAAAGGGCATCTAATCAGAGTAGGTCTAAGGAAGAACTTGTTTACTCGGAGCATGGTGCCACCCTGGCACAGCTTGCCCCAAGAGCTTGTAGGTGACCCATCCCTGCAACCTTTCTGGCTCCAGTGACAAAGGGCTCTGAGCAACCTGATCTCTTTAAAGATGTCCCTGCTCATTGCAGGACACTTGCACCAGAGGACATTTACAGGGCCCTGCCAGCCCAGCCCAGTCTAGGATTCCTCACCATTTTCATTTGAAGAGCACCAAGAGTGGAGGTGAGGAGGAAGGGGGCTCATCTGATGCCTTGGACTTGAGTGGAGGAGGAGCCCATCCCTCAGAGCCTGTTTCCCCTGCAGCCCCTTCCCATTTTACCTGCAGGAGCTCCTTGGCAGACCAGCGCCGCTCCTCGTCTGTCTGCAGGCAGCAGCTCAGGAAGTCACGCAGCAAAGCCGAGAGGAGCTTGGGCTGCCGCAGCTGTGGAGTCCCTACTGTGGCTATCAGGTGTGTAGCCTGGAGAAAAAGGAGACACCAGGCTCCACCTCCTGCTTTCACATCTCTAAGGCTCTCCCAGATCCCTGTGTTTAACCTCTGTTCTTCAGTGGCAGTTTCTGCCCTGGCACAGACCCAGAGATGACTTTCCTTTACCAACCAAAAACCCAAACCCCAATGCAGCCACAGCTTTTCCACCATCCCGCAGATCTTGCCTTGGCAGCTGATTTCATTGCCTGACCTAGTTAGTGGGAACTACATCAGCAAAAGGACATTTGCATCTCTGAGGATTCATACCAGCTTGAGAGGCTTTTTGGAAGAGGGACTTTGCTATACTAATTTCAAGGGTTAGTACATGAAAGGCATCTCTGCAGTGCTTACTGGTCCTTTAAGCGCATGTGCCCTAGAACAAAACTCATCAAGCTTTTTGTGCTGTTCTTGAAAACAATGGTAATTGGAAGAAAAGAAAGGAAATCCATCAGTTAATACCCAGGTAGGGAAACAAACATTTACAATCTCCTTTCAACACAGACACATTAAGATGCCTGCACAAATGTATTGGGATGAACATGCCTGCTTGGGCACACAGAAGCCACCTGCAGCTCTGTCTCTCAGCAGTCTGAAAATTTCAGCTTCCCATTTTTGCAGCAAAAGAAAAATTGTCTAGGTCAGAAGAAGGAGAGGTTCCATCTCTATGGCCACCCTCCAGTCATTTGGCTACTCAAGACAATGCATAAATGGTAGGCTCATCCCAGAAAGCGCCAGGAAACAAACAGGAGGTTTTGGCAGGCTCTCCGCATCACCAGGCTCTGGCTTGGTGACGTGCAGAATGTTGCTTGGGCTAGGAGAGAAACAGGGTCTCTGAGTGTCCTGGGGTGACGTTATGATGCTTGTATATCCCCATTCATCTGTTCTGTGCCTTTAAGACCAGCTCTGAAGAGTGGAAGTTTTGTTTGGGTTTCTCTTATCAGGCACACAGAGGAAAGCGGTACATAAGGCTGTTTTTTTTCTTCCAGCTTCAGCTTGCTGCTTTTGCTTGCTCTCTTTTTCTGCTCTTGCTTCTGCTCTGTTTTCTGCCTCTGCTTATTAGCTAGTTCTAGCTAAACAGTCCACATTGCTTCCTGGACTGTTTCTCCTCTCCTGTTCCTGTGACCATCTCGAACCTGCTCCGGACTGGGACCCGGGAACACCGAAGGTTCGGCTGCAGCGGCTGGCCCAGCGCCGGAGGGACTGAGAACAGAGCAACCACCCCCCGAAAGAGACTTTCTGATTTTGTCATCTTTCTCAGAGCGGTGTCATCGGGTATTGTTCATTTTGTGTGCTGGGGGGTGCGGGGACAGTCAAATAAACAGGTTCTTTCCACCTCTCTCCGAGGAATTTTTTCCCGAACCGGTTCGGGGGAGGGGCCGTGTGGGTTTCACTTTCTGGAGGGGCCCTCCTTTGCAGATTCTTTAACAAATTTGCCCTAAACTTGTACACTGAGTGTTTCAGCAGCACTGCACAAGAAGCAGAAGAGACTCTGTGCATTACACCCTCATGCCCATGTTTCCCAGTGAGAAGAAACTGCACACAGGGTTAGGTTCCTCTCTAAAGACCACGGTTTTAGAAACTTTGTTGGGTTTGGGTTTCCTTCCTTCATTTCTGGAAAGATAACAACACTTTCAAGATGCTTATTTCCTGTTATTAAGGCCATCTACACAGACAAAAGAACTGGAACCACTAACCCAAAGGAAAGTGTTGCCTGAGAAAATGTTTGTTTGGAGTTTGTTTGCATGTGGTAAGGCTTGATTCCCCACTGATGCAACCAAAAGTACAGCAGATGCTGATGTGTTGCAGGGACATTTGTAGAGGGGACCTTGGTGGAAGTAGTTCCAGCAGATGGCAATGGGATTTTGTCCAATGGCACACAGGACTGGGACAGGTGAGAAAGACAGTGGGATCAGTGAGTATTTGCTCCTTACCGTGCCAGAACTTTCACTCAAGTAAGGAGGTTCTTGTTCTATCATTTCAATTCCCACAATTCCAAAAGACCATATGTCCACTTTGGGGCCATATGGTTGACCTGTCACCACTTCAGGTGCCATCCACCAAGGAGTCCCGGTTAGCGAGCAGCGTCTGCTCTGCTCAGGGGTGAGCTGAGTAGCGAGGCCAAAATCAGCTGAGGAGAAAACAAAATACTGGTTTTATCTGAATTCTGTGCAATTAGGAAAGCAAGCAAAAGAATTCCCCAGTAGAAGTTTGAAAATGTGCCGTTGAATCTCCTGGCATTGGTGACTTTAAAAATCCCCCCATTTTTTACACTGCCTCCAGCAGTGGCTTTTGTTCTTTGGAAACTTTAGACTTGTAACTCCCTCCCTCTGGAAGGGACACACACAGAGCAAGGCCACTCTTGACTGCTTGTGGCTCCTTCTGTCTCTGTGCAGGTTGCAACTGTGCCCTCAGCTCGCAGCAGGGGTCCCTGCACTGCCACCAGCACCATTTTTGGGGAGCTGGCAGTCACTCCAAGCAGCCCCACACCCACATCCCTGGAATGCTGCACCTGACCAAGAATATACTGACCCAGCTTGACAGAGCCGTCAGTTTTGAGAAGGATGTTGTCACTCTTCACGTCTCGATGGATCACATCGTTTGAATGAAGAAAATCCAGTCCTTGCAGGCACTGAGGGAGAAAACAGAAAGAGGAGGGCAAAAATGAGTGATGTGATTTCATCACACAAGAAAGGAAACAGCTCCAAAAGATTCCCTCTCCAGGGGAATGGGAAGTAATGGCAGAACGGTAATGGCCACTGAGAAGAAGAGCTTGCTGCTCCAACACCTGCAGAGCAGGACCTTTCTGAGGAAAGGCACGTCAGCTTTTGAAAGAGCAACAGCACCTGCTGTTGTAGGCTGTCCCCTGCCAACCAGCCAGGATGACTCCTGCTGCAGTGCATGCGCTCAGAAGCAAAGAGCATTCTGGCTGCACTCCTATCCTTCTTAGCTGAGGACTGAGAGAAACGAGTATCTATCTTTTTTCTTTGATGTTTGTTTCAAATCCTGCCACCAGCACCTTTGCTTTAAAGGCAAGGAATGCAGTGAAGACAGACTCCAGGCAAACGTTTAGAGAGGCAAGGTGGAGAACAGCAAATACAAATACAAGAGACAGAGCGAGAATACAACAGCAGGAGATACGAGTACTGGCACTGAGTACAGGGAGTGCAGGGGCACTGGCAGGCCTTTCACTTGAGATGCTTTTACTTGCCCATAGAATAGCAGCAACACAGAAACAAAGCTTGGCACATGAAACCTCTCCTGTTCTGAGCCCCTGTTTCCCAGACAATGCTGCCCAAGGCCTTGGAAACACAGCTGGGATTGCTGACCTCCCGACTGATGGCTGCCATCTCATCTTCCGACAGGCAGGTCTGGCTGATGATATCGGTCAGGACACCTCCATCCATGTACTCTATAACCAGCAAGAGTTCCTCGCCCAGAAGGTAGCTGAAAGAAGGAAACAGGGGGTAGAGATGAACATGCATGGCTATGTTGATTTTTTGCTTCCAGGTTTCTTATTTCCAGATGCCTTTGTGACAAGGACAGAATCAAAGGAATAGATATTCCCTCTTGGCTGTGCATTGTTTGCAATCTGTGCAGTCTCAAAGAAAAAGACACATCTGTGAAAAAGGAGATGTCTTAGATGGGCAGCAAATGAAAAGTGCAGTTTAGAAACAGCCCAGATAAAAAACATTTCAGGCATAGTGTTTCTGGAAATAAGCACCTAGTCTTCCTGACATGCATAGCAATGGCAGGGAGGGACAACAATCCAACGGAAATCCACTTTAGGATGGTTCATCTGCACTTAAGAAACTTTAAAAAATCAATCCCAAATAAATGTGGAGGCAGTGATCTTTGAGGCTATTGAGTTAGGAAGATACAGCTGATCCAAGTATTGAATAATTTTGGAGTAATTATCAAACTAGTTGTGCCAGGGAAGACTCATGCAGACAAGATGCACTCTTCTCATCCATTGGAGATGAGTAGAGAAATATGAATAAATAAAAATTAACAGCTCTACTTGCTGCCACTGACCAAAGTGGGTTTTTAACCTCTCATGTTTGCTTTATGTAAACACACATCCATGGGATAAGACCATGACCTCTCACCTGTCTAAATAATTCACAACATTGGGACTCCTATACTTCTTCATGATCACTATTTCATTAAAGGTTAGCTCCTTCCTCCTCACTCCTTGAAGATTTATTGTTTTTATTGCCACCTAAAATGACATTGAAAATCAGTAACTTGGGAGGTTGTTGGCACGAGTCCACAAGGCACATGGAGTGAGTGATTTTGCAATGACACAGATGAGCTGTGCCAAACTGCCTTGTGATTAGGCACTGCAGTAGTTAGGAACTGACATTCCAACAGCCCATTTCTCTGCTCCCTTGGGAGCAGTTACAGGACACGTGGGGCCACTGACATTTTGCCTTGACCATTTGGTAACAGCGGTGTCTCAGCTATCACCCACAAACCTCTGACCACACTCTCTGCTGCTTTGTTTGGGACTCAGAAGAAGGAATCCATGCCTTGATACTCTGTGGATACATCTTGGGCTATGGGCAGGGCTTAGGGCTTTCAGGGACGCCTTGCAGGTCTGTCCCTATGTGCAGTTCCCAAGTGCAGCACTGCAGGTGGCTAAGGAACTACCAGTAACTTTCAGATGCATTTGCTGACAGCCAGAAATGAAAATTCAGGACTCTGAAGCTGTAGCCCCAAAGAGCAGTGAGGTGCTCACAGGCACCACCTTTGTTTTAGCAATGGAGAGCGAGTGAGCGCGTCCTTCTCTGAAAGGAACCGCTGCCCTCCGTGCCTTCCTTCCGGCAGCTGAGGAGGACAAAGTCCCAAATGTGTTCTGTGGGCTGGCACCGGTCTGTGCTTCTTGTGCCTTTTCAGCACAGCTCTGCCCAAAGCTCCAGCCACAGCTCACACCAGAGGGGAAAGCCCTCGAGTGCAGCAGAGTCTGCAGGGGCTGTTGACATTTACCTCTCCTCCTGTGGCAGTGTCGAGTGCTCTGTAAACATCTCCATAACCCCTAGAAACAAAGCAGAAGCAGAGAAAGGAGAAGCTGTTTAGATCTTGCAGTGAAAGCCAGCCCACACAGGAGATCTCTGCTGGAAGTGTCAAAACCTGCGGGATGCAGGAGGGCTCTGCCAGAAGGCAGATGATGCATTTTTCTCTCAAGTGCATGGGCACTGGGCCTGTTCCTGAAGCACTGGGGTTCAACTTCTAAAGGGAGTTTAGTCTTTCCTCTTGGGTTTCACTGTCTGAACGGTGTGGTTCCTATCCTGACCACAGAGTGTTTCCTTCTTCAAACCAGGGGAAAGAATTGTTCCTGGGAACTGTTATCTCACAACTTTGATAGGGCGTAGGTTGCTCTTTCAGGCAAGCAAGTTCCTTCTCTTTTCATTAGTGTGCCAGTATGATTTTGAGACATACAAAAAATGCTAAAGAAATTAACACAGAGCTGTCCCACACTTGAGAGACAAGGAGATCTTCCAGGTCCTGTTCCTTGATGTAGGCAAGACCTCGGTAGCAAGGCATTTCTGACAATGCCTTCTGAGCCCACTAACAAATTCTGAGCAGCATTGAGAGATGGGACAATCTATCCCCAGTGTGTGATCATCTTTGCAGCTGGCCTGACTTCACGCTGGATAGACATTCCACCCCAAAAACACCTGGCTCATGGTTGTGCAGGAGTAACTGCTGTTGGACTCACCCGCTGCCAATATATTTCAGATGCATGTACTTCATCAGGGGATTTTCAGTGGAGTTCACCATTCTCCCTGAGGGAAACAAAATGCAAGATGCTGACTTTAAAGCAGAGATCCCAGCTTCCAGAAGATACAAAAGGCAGCCCCAGCGCCTGGAGCTCTGAGCCCTTTGTGGTCAGCTGGGTAACAACGACCACAACCAGGCAGACAGCTCTGCAGCACAGTGGCCAGCACAGAGACTGATTTGTAAGTCTTTTGAAGAGTTCTCTTGACAGGAAACAAAGCACAGGGACATGCAATCCCAGGAGAGGAAGACATCTTCCCCACCTTTCAGCAATTTGCAAAAGGAATGCCTTCCCATTTGTAAACCAGAGCAGTCAAGC
>NW_026992897.1:0-26641 GCF_028769735.1 Zonotrichia leucophrys gambelii
GCCTGCAAAGGACAAAGCCCCCCGAGACAGGGCTCAGTGCCGAGGTGTGCGTGTGGCAGGGCCCAAGCAGGGGAGGGAGAGGCTCAGACAGACGCAGGGGAGCACGGGGCCTGGTGGGGCTGAAGCTGCCCCTGGGCCGGGTTTCAACCCAGCGCCTGAGGCAGGGAGATGCAGTGGGGGAAGGAGGATGGAGAGCTGCTGGAGAGGCAGCCTTGGGGACAGCAAAGGCCAGTTACAGAAACTCACAGCCAGGACAAAGACACCCGTTTTGTCCCCATCCGAGGTGCACATGCTGTGCTCTGGCCAGCTCCCCAGCACATCCAGGAGTATCAGCAGCGCTGGCTCTGCAGTCCTGGGCGAGCACATGATGCTCTTCCACATGGTCAAAGCAGCTCTGTCGGGTTAGAGCTCTGTCTCAGGAGCGTCTCAGACACAGCACCGTGGCCTGGGCAGCAGTGGGGACCTGAGCTGGCTGCCAGCTCTGCCTGTGCCCATTGCCACTCGCCAGCAGCACACAGGCAGCCCAGGTCGCTGGGGACAGGCCCCTGAGGGGCAGCGAGGGAGCACCGCAGCAGGCTCGGGGGCTGACGTGCCGGGGCTGGCCAAGGGAGCAGCCAGAGGGCCCTGGAACTCTCTGTTGGTCACACACCTGGGCCAGGCTCTACAGGCTGATGGGCTGGCGAGCCCTGAGCCCGCTGGGCAGGTGGGCCCCATACCTGTCACAGGACGGGGCCACACGCAGGAGCGTCATGACTACGTCAGCGGGCTGTGCTTCGCTGAGATCCAGCAGGGTCCTGTTCAGCCTGTGCTCAGCAAACTGATTGGCCAGGAGCCACTGGTGGATGTACCTGACCAGGGCAGGAACCTGGAGAAGGCACGGGGAGACTTGGAAAGCTGCCGGAGGGAGGAATGTCCCCAGCTTCCCCACAGAAGTGCTTCCCTTCCCACCACACTGCCATGGCCTCAAAGAGTTACAGTGACCAGCAGGCGTGGCTTGGGAGACCAAGCAATTCCTGGGAGGATCAAAGCCTGGCCACAGGCTGCTTACTTGCTTAGGATTGGAAAAGCCCTCCTCTACGAGCATATCCAGCAGGGCAGCACTGGTCTTGGTTTTGAAGATGTGCGAATATGCTCTGAGCCCAGTGCCCATGGTGCTGGTCTCTTCCGCCTGAATTTTCTTGATGAATTTGCAAACCAGCTGTAGGAGAAGGGCAAGAAGCCAGGGATGTTGCAGGGAATGCTCCAAGCACGGTGCCAGCAGGCCCAACCCAGGTGGGGATGGCTGCAGGTACCTGGGCTGTGCTGCGGAAGAGGCCACGGGCGGGGTCCTGCTCCTGCGTGCGCTGCAGGGCTGCACCTGGCAAAGAGCGAGCGCAGCCAGAGCTGAGGGGCTGCGGGAGAGGCCGGAGAACACAGCCCAGCCCTGCGCTGCCCAGGCAGGGACAGCCCCGCGATGCCCCAGGGGATGGAGCACGGTCCCCGTGGGGTGTCTGCCCGGCCCCTCTTCCGTCCTGTCCGTGGGAATGGGATGGGATTGGGTGGGATGGGATAAAATGGGATAGGATGGGATGGAATGGCGCCAAGTTGGCTGCGGGCACCGGCCCTGTGGCCCAGCTCTGCCACTCACCCTCCTGCGGCAGCTCAAACGGCACCACCGCTTTGGTTTCATGTGCTGGGGCAGCTCCAGGGCCTTCTTCCTCCTCTTTCCTCCAGGCCACCTTGGGCGCTTTCAGAGGTCTCTGCTCCATGACAATGACTGGATTTGTGAGGACACCTGCAGAGGGGAAGCCTTGCAAGGCCACAGGTCACCAAGTCCTGTGGTCTGGCCTCGAGCTCAGCTGCGGGAAGAACGCCTTGGAAAGGCTCCGGGTCAGACAGGAACGAGTGCGCTGTGCGGGGGCTCCTCACGGCACCGCTCTGTCCCGTTGTGCCCCGTTGTGCGTTCCCAGCAGCCGGGCAAGCTTCTATTTCCCACGTGTCACAAAGGGCCCTTGGTCACCGGGTTCCGTTCCATGGCACAGAGACCCTGCTGCAGCGTGCCACCCAGGGCCCTTGCACACACTGCCTTCTGCCCTGGGACCGCCCCCAGCCCAGCCAAAGTGGCCCAGCTTGGAAGGAATGCCTGGCCCCAGGTGTCTAAGGCAGCCCGACAGGATCTTTAGGAAGGGCTCAGAGCATCAGCAAACGCTGCCCGGCTCTGCGGGTTCAGTCCTATCCCCATATCTTTCCCTGAGAGCATTTGAATTTCTAAATGAGAAGCATTTGAAGGGAGGGGATTTACATTTTCCATTTCAGAGCAGCCTTCTGCCTTCATTAGCAGACACGTCTCTCTTCAAACCAAGACAATTGTTTATCATCTTGCAGATGTGCAGTTGCTGGGGAGCCCCGCTTTACACCAAGGACCTGGAGAACCATTCCCAGCAATTGGGAAAATCCTAGGTGCTCCGTCCACCCACAGATGAGGTCTCCAAACGTGCCCCGAAATTGGGTCCAGCTCTTAGAGGCCTAAAAGAGCAAGTCCAAGGGACTTGATGATATTTTTAGCCCAGAAAGCCCTGCAGCTGATGGCACACTTCACAATCAGCAGGGGACACAGCTAGGCCGAAGCCCAGACCTCTGCTGGGAGCCTTTCCCCTCAAATACCCTTCAAACAAACCCCCATGCAGGTCACTTGGGAAAGTTTCTTCAAATGATACATTTCTGGCACAAGACTACACAGGCTTATGTGAAAGATTCTAAAGCAGCTGCTGTGGAGTCAAAGAGCCAGCACTAAGAGTCCTTGTCATCTCTTGGTAGCTAAATCCCACTTTGGGGGATTTCAGGGAGTTTGGAATGAGCTAGAGAGCAGACCTCCGAGTTTTTTAGATGATGCCATTGCTTTTTCTTCTCTTCTACATAGACAGGAAGGGTGAGTTTGGCTCACATCTGGACTGCATGGCTCACGAGGCCCGCAAGACTTGTAGTTACAAGAGCTTTGAAGGATTTCTTGGCCAAGAAGACACTGCCAACAAGAATGAAATAAACAGGGCCAGGAGACTTCTTCTCCTTTTTAATGCCTTTATTACAAGTGATCAGCTCAGGATTGGGCGGCTCGGCAGGGCAGTCCCCGTTGCGTCTCCCAGGGAGACTCAGCGCAGGAGGATATGCGCAGCTCTGTCCGCTAGGGGCAGAGCTGGGGGATCCAGTCCTCGTGGGAGCCTTTAGGGCGTGTTGTCCCCGTCAGAGATTGCTTTGTCAGTGCAGTCCCCCTCAGTCTCGGCGCTGGGGACGACTCCCATGGTCAGGGCGAGAGGGGCTCTGAAGGTCTTCAGCATCTCTGCAGGCTCAGCACTTGGCTCCTCATGTCCAGACATCGCTTTAGTCTCTCAATTCTTATTTGGTTCGTTGTTTTGGGGGTTTTCTCATTGCATTTCGAGTTGTGGTCCCACAAAGCATTCTGGACTTTGGAGTCACTTTGCATAACCCCCCCCACCCTCTCAGGTGTCTTCCCTATGCTGGAAGAGAGCACAGCCTCGGGGAAGGGCCATCCACCGCACCCAGCCAGGTCTTTTACTAATACAAAAGAGGAGATAAGCTCTAACGACCCGTGATTACCATGACAAAACACTAAGAACTTTGGCAGAGACAGAGACCTGGCTGCATCCCTGTAACTCTTTCTCACAAAAAAATATTAACTGAATTTTTGTTCATAACAGTCCCCCCTCTTTTTCTTTGATCGAGCTTAAATTCTTAAGCTCGCATCAACTCACAATTTTTTGTTTTGAATCTACTATAAATCTCTTGTGCACTTTGGTAATCATGGTTACTTAACCTTGTTACTCTTCTTGGTTTCTCCGGGTTGGTTTGTACAGCCAATACTGTTTTACTAAAACAGATAAATAAGCATAGTAAAAAGAGCAATCTTCCAAGTACACACACAGCGAGAAAAACCACTTTTTCCCATACATATTTTCGGAAAATCTCTAAGTTCTCCCACCCACTGGGATCAAGTGTAGGAGTTTGATCTTTATTATTTACACATGCCAATCTTTTTATTTCATTTGAAATGTCCCTAATAATTGAATTCTTTATTTTTAATACTGCCTGGAGCCGGATGACTTTGTTCAACACAGATTTTGGGATCCGAACTTGGCTTTTACAATTTTGGATTTTCTCAGTTTCTATTTCACTTTCCCAGTTTTGTTTAATCTCTCTCAAATCATTATATATAGGAACTCCCAAACTTGATCCAGTTTCTTTGGGTAATAAGAAAATTGGTGTTATCACCCTAGTAATGCAGTTGCCAGATGAGATCAAACCTAGGGGTTTAGAGCTCCCTTGAAATGTGTTCCAAAAGGGGTTTATCTCTTTTCCAGTACACTCATATAAATACTTGTGACAAACAATTTTTCTTACCATTTTCACCATTTCTTTACTTTTTACTAGATCTGCAGAGCTTGTTTCAGCAGCATCACATTCAAAGCACAACCAGGTTTCTCCTATAGGGCACTCTCCTAGGAGTGGCTGCCTAAAAGTGGCAGTATTCTGGGCTATCCAATACACTCTCTTATTTTTCTGATAAAGGACCAATTGGGAGAGGTTAACACAATCAGGGTTAGAACTGATGTGGACTCTCGACAAGGAGCTCTCTTCCTCCTCATAGCGGGGTTGGTAGCATTCATTGCACAGCTCAGCTGGGCTCCCCTGAGCACCACCAGCAATCAGAGCCATCAGTACTACCCTTCCCAAGAGTCCGGTATGGGTCATCTTGCACAGCCTGCCCACCCGGCCTTGCCTCTTGGGGAATTTTACTGAGAAGAAGCTTCCAAGCTCTTTAGAGTCCCTTCTACCCGCTTCTCTGGTTAAACCTCTCTTGGTCTGTTCCCTAACAATTTTGGTTTCCCCTAGGGGAGTGTTCTGTAGAGGATTAACCTGGAGTCTTTAGAATTAAATTGGGGAACTTAACCAGAATTTCTTATTTACAGCCTTAAACTTTTTACCAACATAATTTACACAAAACAGTTTTGAAGCATTTTAAGCAATATTAGAACTCTGATACCAATGTTTTCCCATACAGTTCAGTCTTTTTGACTCTTCCTCCTGAGAGTCAACTTTAAATCACAGTATACTCAGGTGAATTAACTTGTGATGTGGATGAATCCTTATCCAGTGCCCGGAGGTGAGTGGTGTGGACTCTGGCCCAATGCCATAGGGAGAATGGGGTGCAGTCCGGTCCAATGCCAGAGGGAGAATGGGGTGCAGTCCGGTCCAATGCCAGAATGCCAGAGAGAAAAAACTGGTGTTGAATTCTGGTCCAATGCCAGGGGGTGAGAGTGATGTGCGTCCAACCTTTTTCTTTTGGTCTTCACAGTCGAATTAATAATGAAGAGTACCTGAAATGGGCTTTCAAACACAGGCATTAATGGTCTGCTATTTAATGATTTTATCAAAACTCAGTTTCTCTGTTTAATGTTATTTGTAATTTCTCTTTTTCCATAGCTTGTATGTTTCTCTCATCAACTTCTACATACTCTGTATTTTGCAAGGAGTTGTATTTCTCAGCTAACTTAACTCCCAAAGTACTTTTATTCTCCTATTTTTCTGTGTATTCAATTCACTGGTTTTCTGTTCTATTTTTCAACATCTTATTTATTTATCTCTTGCTTCTGTTTCTTACTTTCACTTACACCTTAAATACTTCTTTCAACCCCCTTACACTTTATCTCTCTTCTTTTTTCTTTTTTTCCTACACCATTCTTCTACACAATACACTTCCCTCTAAGGAGATGTGGTAAAACTTGTAATGCACAATCTACATTACCTCTATTCTAACTCGTCTATATTCACTCTCTCATTTCTCATTCACTTTCACACATTCCTCCACACCTTTAAGACACAAACTTATTGCTAGAAAATCACAGGTCCCTATAGCCCCCCCTCACCTTGGGGTTGGCCCACAGGTCTCATTATCTCTGGGCCTCTTGGAAGGGCCCAGACTCTGGTTGTCTCTGGTGCACATTCACCTGTGAGGCTGCCTGCGTGTCACTCGCACTCTTACAGCTACGGCTCCTTCACACATCTGGGGAGCACTATTCTGGTTTGCAGGTCACACACACACACACTTCAGTCACAGCCCCCACCTGCCCGGGGGACACAATCCTGGTTTGCAGGTCACACACACACTTCCACTGCCCCCTTCCCACCTGCCCGGGAAGTTGAGGCTGACTTTGCTTGTGACTCACTCTCACACACACAAGAACACAATAAGGTACCTTTTACTTTCACACCACTTATTACAAGTTAAGTCTTACTGGCCGGTTTTGGTGCTATTGGATATCCTTTCTACCTAGCTGTTTTTGTCCAACTTCAGATGTTACTTTGTTGAGACAGGACTTATCTGCTCCTGTATCAACCAAAATTCTAATTCTTCATTTAGGGGTCCCACCTCAAAGTTTACCAAGGGCTCTTCTAGATGTTGCATCAGGTCCCCTAAAGTGTAAAGCCCCTGACCCTCTACTCATTACCTCTAAGGATCTTCCCTAAATTATCTTGTTCCTTGGCTATTGCTGCATCGAGACTGAGCTTTCTACAAAACCTCCTGGTGTGTCCTGCCTTTCCACAGTAATAGCAATGTCGTTCTCTCAAAGGGACTTGAAGTGTCTCCATCCCTCTTGCACCTGACAGTACAAGAGGCCTATCCTTGCCTCCTCCTGGTGGTGGACCCGCCCACCCTGCACTTTCTCTGGCTACAGCAACCATGATCTTAGCCTTGGCCTTTGCTTTTTCTTCCTCCCTCCTTAAATACACCTTCAATGCCTCTCTTAATAACTCATTTATGTCCTTCTCTTGCCAATCTTCCATCTTTTCCAGTTTTCTCTGTATATCAGGCCAAGATTTGGTAACAAATTGGACTTTTAGTAGCATTTGACCTTCTGGGGTGTCTGGGTCTATTCTAGAGTACAACTGGAAGTTCCACCTTAGGCGGTTAAGCCAGGCAGCAGGAGCTTCATCTTTCTCCTGCGAGCCCTCAAATGCCAATTGGGTGTTAGTTCCTTTGGGAACTGACTCTTTGATCCCCCGTATTATCAAAGACCTATATTCCATCATGGCCTTCCTCCCCTCCTCCTGGTTAGGGTTCCAGCTGGGATCCGTTAGTGGCAATTTCTGTTCGCCTGATGGCACCTGGGGTCCTGGATGGTTATCTTTCTCCCAAATTCTTATGCCAGCCACTCTAATCATCTGGACCTCTTCTGGAGAAAATAATATACTCAGGAATTCATCTCCCCCCAAGTGTAGATATTTGGACCTAGAAATTGATCCACTTGGTTAGCTATGCCCACTGGTTCCTCAACTAAATGCCCCAACTCTTTCTTGAATCCTCTCACCTCAGAAGCAGTTAGGGGAGCATTCACAAAGCCAACACCTCCCGCTACTCCTCCCATAGGAACCTCTCTGAGGGGAAAGAGTCTCTCTGCCTTGGAGGTCTTGGATCTGGTGCTACAGTACGGCCCATCTTCAGATGCCAAACTACTTTGAGGGATATCTGGGTTACCCTGAACTTTCTGCCCATCAGCAGGTGTATTTGCTGATAGCCATCTACTGGGCGAGGAGGCATTTTTGCCCCAACTAGGAGGAGGTAAAGGGACAGCAATAGGAGGGGGAGAAGAGCCTGAGTGGATATCAAGTGCAGCTGGAGAAGGGGTGGAGAATGCAGCAGGTGGAGTAGGCACTTGTGGTGGTGCAGAAGGAACTGGAGGGGATACTGGGTTTATCATAGCGGAAGCTGAAGAGGTAGAAGGAGGAGTTTGAACAGGTGGTAATGAGATGGCAGCTGGGGGAAGAACCGGACCTGCCATTTGAGGTGCCTGAAGAAGAGAATTATAAGGTGGAGGGGCAGAAGGAGGCAGATGATCCAGGGGATCCCATCTTTTACTAGTCCTATCATCCCCTCCTTCATTCCCCTCTTTCTTCCTCTGTACCTTACAAATTCGCACCCCTTCATCCCCAACAGCGCTCTTTAACCAGCAGGCTACATACAATAAATGCTCAGGATCAGTATCCCCTCGAGCTGTCAGATAATTATTTAATTGTTGGCACATCCACTTATCCTTTGTCCCACACCAAGGCCATCCTCCTTGCAACTCTAATTCTGGCCACACTTCCAAACAATAATGGAACATTTTCACTTTATCTAATCCCTCCGTGGCCTCTATAGAATCCCATTTTACTAACAGTTCTCCTAAGGGACTATTGGGATGTATATACCTCAGTCTCTTGCCGGTCTTTTTACTATTACACCCTCCCATTTTACAGGTCTGAACAGTAAAAAATCCCAAAGGTGCCTTTACTGACCGGTAATTTCAAAAAGAACCTTCTTTGAGGAGCTTCAGCCTCCTCCACTGAACTTCAAATTTCTGCCTGATGCTCAGGACTTCATAATGAAACAACTGCCTGATCTCTTGATTGCCCAACTTTCCCCACGTCAGGTCTTACATCTATCGGGACTTGAACACACGAAGCCTCGGCTTAAGAATCCGGGTCGTGCCTGACTCCCTCAGTCAGGAAAAACAACTGTCTGATTTTTAGTTTGCCTAACCCGCCAATTTTTAGGCTTCACCGTATCAGGACTTAAAAGCAAACCACAGCCTCCTTCGCTGGGGTTTGTGCCTGACTCCTGTGCCAGGACTTACTTTTGCCTGCAGGGCTTGTGAGCTACCCGAATCCTTCTCGGGACTGAAAAATCTTACGCGAATCCTTCTCGAGACTTACAAATGCTACCCGAATCCTTCTCGGGACTGACAAATCTGCCTGATTTCCCTCTTTCAGGACCTATTTTGGGTGCGTGCCACTCATAGAAATATTCCCTCCGCACGCCTGGAGGTGGGGGGCCCTTTATTCCCCCTTGAGAGACGGCTAAGTCACGCTAATTCCAATCGCTTTCCCCTGTTTCCGGCCGGCCCCTTTGCAGGAGTCCGGAAACGCGGTACTGAGGGGCCCGCTCTCACTTCGGAGGTCCGGCTGCCGGCCTTCGTCTCATTCACTCACACATGCGCACGTCTCCCGCTCCCGCCACCGGCTTTCTCACCACTCCGGTGCTCCGGTGCTCCTCTGTGTCGCTGGTCCTGAGCCGATCCCTCTGGTCCTTATGGCCAGCTGTCCTGAAGTTCCATGATGGCCAGTCTAGAGTCTTCTTGCGACGTGGCTATCCCGGACGAGGCCCCAGCTGAAATAAACAGGGCCAGGAGACTTCTTCTCCTTTTTAATGCCTTTATTAAAAGTGATCAGCTCAGGATTGGGCGGTTCGGCAGGGCTGCAGTCCGCATCATGTCTCCCAGGGTGACCCAGAGTAGGAGGATATGCGCAACTCTGTGCAATGGGGGCAGAGCCGGGGGATCCAGTCCTCGTGGGAGTCTTTAGGGCGTAGTGTCCCCGTCAGATCTTGCCCCTCCTCGCTTATTCGGCTTGGTCTCTCCGCCAGGGATGACTCTCGTGGTCAGGGCAAGAGGGACTCCGCATCTCTGCAGGCTCAGTACTTGGCTCCTCACGTCCGGACATCACTTTAGTCTCTCAACTCTTAGGTGGCTCGTTGTTTTCAGGGTTTTCTCATTGCATTTGGAGTCGGGGTCCCAAAAAAGCATGCTGGTCCTGGAGTCACTTTGCATAACCCCCCCCACCCTCTCAGGTGTCTTCACTACGGTAGGAAAAAAGAACACCTTAGCCTCGCGGAAGGGCCATCACCCAACCCCAGCCAGGGCCTTTACTAATACAACAGGGGTGAAAAGATACAATGACCCATGATTACAATAACAAAGCACGCAGAACCCTGGCAGGGACAGAGATCTGGCTGCCTTTTTGTAACTTTTGCTCACAAAAAAATATTAACCGAATTTTTGTTAATAACAGTCTGGACACTTTGTGCCCTGTGAATTTGCAGGCCTGTGCCAGGCTGAGCCCCGTGCAGCCCATGCTGAGGTCTTTTTTTTCTTCCTTCCATACAGAACAATTGGCAGGTTCAGCTCATCTCCATACTGCTCTTCCGAACGTTGGTGACTCTTCCACAGGAAAAGAAAAACAAGGCCCTGAAGACACCCCTGCGCCAGAGCCTGCTGCCCCTCGTCCTCCACTGCCATGATGAGAAGCGGCTTGTGGCACAGGTGAGGACTCGTGGGCTGCTGCTGTCCCCCTGGCAGGGGGCTCGGCTGCCTCCTGCCCTGGCACCTGCTGGGCTGCAGCCTCCTCCAGGCCTTGGCACAGGGACGCACCCGGGTGCTGCGCCCTGGGCTGTGGGGGCCATCTCTGTGTCTGCTGCTCTCCAGGCTTCTCAGGAAACCCTGCTTTGTGTGGCCGAGTTCCTGAAGAGGCCAGATCTTGAAAGACTGGTGAAGAACCAGAATCTGTGGAAGTTCAGCAAGTGCCTGGTAAGGACAGCCTGCAAGCCCCAGCCTCAGCCCGGAGAAGCTCCCTGAGCGCGGCGCTCAGTGTGCGGGGCGGGCAGCTGTGGCCCTGCCCGCTGCTGCACCCACAGGCCGCGCGGGCTCTGCTCCCGGCTGCCGGGGGAGCCCCGGCCCGGCGGGGCTGCGGGGCGGGGCGGCACGGCGGCTCCCCGGGCAGCAGCCGGCCCTCTGCCAACTCCCCTCGGGAGCCCGGCGCCGGCGGCTGCCGGCCGCGCCTCAGGGCTGTGCGGGCAGGGGAGGCCGGGGCTGAGCCCGCGCCAACCCTTCCCTCCCCTGCCGCTCTCTCTGCAGCTGGCAGAGGACAGGAGCCGAGCGGCCGAGCACCTGCGCCGGGCCCTGCCCTACGTGCAGAGCCCACAGGAGCCCCTGCGAGCGGCGGCCATCAGGTTCATGGGTGAGCCACGAGCCCGCGCTCCCTCCCCGGCCCGCCGCAGCTCGGCCCCAGCCCGGCCTGCTGCCCCGGCAGCGCCGGACGGGCCCGGCGCCGTGGAGCCCCGCCTGGCCCGGGCATTGCTGCCGCCGCCCTCTGGCAGCCGTGCCCTGGAGCGGCAGCGTGCGGCAAGGGCCGGGCAGAGCCCTGCCGGGCCAGCAGCCCGTGTGGCCACAGCGCCGGCAGAGCCGCTGGCAGGGAGCTGTGCCGCCGGCGCCGTGACAGGCTCTGTGTTCACAGGCATGGCCGCGCGGCACCTGAGGGGGAAGAAGGAAGAGCTCCGGCTCATCTGCACTGGTGAGTGAGGGCAGCGGGCTGGCAGCGGGGGCTGCCGGGGCAGCTGCAAGCCCTGCCCTGGCTCTGGAGGGCTCTGCTCCCTGTGCAGACCAGGGCCAGCGTGGGCAGAGCACACAGAGATTTCAGGGCCACCTGGGCGATTCGTGGCCACCAGCTTCGGGCTGCTCCCGTTGGTCCCTGCTCCCTCCTGGCCATGGCTAGAGCTGGCTGGGATGGCCCTGGCCGGGGGCTCTCCTCGGCTACCCGCAGATCCAGGATTTGACCGTGGCTCTGTTCCTTTCTCTTTCAGCCCTTGAACACCTGACAGAAGACACCAGCAGTGCCGTGTCGGACCTGGCACGTCAAACATTGTATGTCCTCCAGGCCCTGCAGAGGGAACGATATTCTGTCTTCCAGAGGGTGCAAGAACATCTCTGCTGGGCATGGAGGACACGGCCTTGTCTGTCGGGGCTCAGCTGGCTGCGCTCCTGGAGCTCTGCCGAGTGCTGATGTCTCTTTCTGCTGAGGCCACCAGCGGGAATTTTCCATTTCTTTCAGATTGTTCTTTTCTTTTTTTTTGTTTCTTCATTAGTATATGAATATAGAGTGTGTTGTAATACACAGACTCCCAGGAGCTTTCTTTTGCTGCGCAGGGTCTGCAGGGCATAGGGGAAGAGGGGGAAAAGGGTACCCTGGCTCAGCAACCTGCCCAGGTGTGCAGTGTTGCAGGGGAAATGGCCAGAAGCCCCTTGGCCTGTGGTGGTTCTGCAGAAGCCCTTGTGCTGGTGACAGAGCGGGTGGGCAGGGGCCGGAGCTGCGGGGACCCCTGTGAGAGCGGTGCCCAAAGATGGTCACAAGCCCTGTGCCAGGCAGGAAGCGCCATCCGTGTCCTCCTGCCCGTGTGCTGCTGGCTGCCTTGCTGAGGGCTCCCAGGTGCCCCTGGACGGGGCTGCTGTGGGGCTGCGGCGCTGCTGCCGGGCAGCTTGGCCGGGCTGGGGCAGAGCCTGAGGGGCTGGGGCGCTGGCAAGCCCTGAGCAATGGGCTGTCAGAGGCCACAAGCCGCCCCCCGGCAGCTGCCCGCCTCGTTTCTGCCAGAGCTGACTTGCCAGAGGGACCCTGGGCACTGTGGAACTAACAGCATCGGTGTTGTTGGAAACCCAAATGCAGGGAAATCTCAGACCTTTGGTCTTGTCAGCAAAGCTTAGAATTAAACACAGGATTTGATCGGAGACCCTAGAAAGGGCTTGCAAAGCTAGGTGCTGGAAGCGAGAATGTGAATTTCTAGTTTATTATAGCAGAGACACGGGGAGCAATGTTGAAGTGGAGGAAAGTTTAGAGTTTTAGTGCAGAAGATCTAGAAAAAATAGAAGTAGTTACAATGGTAAACAAGAAGCTTAAGATGCAGTGCTGTGAGTTTGTGTGTCATAACATGATTGGCTAAGGAAGCTTACACTGTAGCATGAGTCCCTAAGACGAAATATTGAAGGATTGGCTGCCAACCATAAATATTCTTGTTGGCAGTGTCTTCTTGGCCAAGAAATCCTTCAAAGCTCTTGTAACTACAAGTCTTGCGGGCCTCGTGAGCCATGCAGTCCAGATGTGAGCCAAACTCACCCTTCCTGTTGAAGCTCCAAACTGCCCATCCGATCAGCATTTTACTACTGTACAAGAACATAATTTTGTTATCAAAATGCTTTGGCAGAGCCACAGACTGAAAATCAACCCTGAGCAGTCCTATCCCATTCCCATCCCATTAGCTACTCACGCGACCCCTAACATTAGAGCCATATCCCATATCACTGGCGGGTGGTCTCATGTTAGGTACAAGGGGATTCGCCCCCATCCACACTCAGGAATTGCTTATGATGCTGTACGGTAGGTTATTCATTAATCCGGAAGCAATCCTGGAATTATTGATAATGCTGTATGATAGGTTATTCATTAATCCAGAAGCAATCCTGGTGGATCCTTCTGTTTGAAGTTTGGTAAGCAGGGCAAACAATAAAGAGAGATAGGGATAAGGGAATTGACAAGCTAAGCATAATCAGAGCTAATAATGTCAAACTGACCCTAAGAGCCGTGCCAATGTCAAACTGACCCTAAGAGCCGTGCCAAGCCATGGGAACCAAGCCAAGTACACCGGGAATTGACCATATTAGGATAGGAGTTCAAAAGTTTAAAGAGGAAGACTCATCAGAAGACCCTTGTCCGCGATGAAGGACCGGAAGGACCACCAAGAATAATCCTCAAAATAGATGTCTCCGCCCACGCTCCGCCCACACCACGCCTCTTATGAATATGATGTAACCCTGCACCCAAGACTGTATAAAAGCTTGCTTCTGTCATGAGATAGCTAGAAATCCCTTTGTGATTTCTCCGACGCGTCGTAAAAAAAATCCCTCCTTCAAAAGTTGACTTACTTGGTCCTTAGGAAGTTTTTCTCCCCTTTTTGGGGGGCAAAATTGGGAAATCAAAATTGGCCCCCCAAGGGGAAAACCCCAGACGGGAGCGGCCCCTTTGAACGCCCTTTCCGGAGTTTGGGGCCGGGGGCCGGGCCCCCTCGGGCGCCCCTGACAGATTTTTGCAGAAGAGCCCCCCCCCCCCCCCCGGACCACGCTCTTCGGTGGAAAGGGGTTTTCCCTCATCTCCTGCCCCAAAATTTAAGAGGTTTTTTTAATTTTTTTATTGATTTTTAAATTTTGGGAAAAAAGCGTTTAAAATTTGGGGAAAGGGGGAAATAGAAGTAGTCCCCTTTGACGGGACCATGGGGATGCCTTGGCATAAATCCCTTTGGTTTTGGGGGTTTGAGTCCCATTTGGTTTTGGTTTTGGTATTGGGGTTTGGCCCCCTTTTTGGGTATTGGGGTTTGAGTCCCCTTTTGGGGTTTTGGGTTTTGGAAAAGGGGGGTTTGGCCCCCTTTTTGGTTTTGGGGGGGTTTTGAGTCCCCTTTTTGGTGTTGGATTTGGTATTGGGGGTTTTGAGTCCCCATTTGGTTTTGGGGTTTGAGCCCCCCTTTTGGTTTTGGATTTGGTATTGGGGTTTGAGCCCCCAAATTTTGGTATTGGATTTGGTATTGGGGTTTGAGTCCCCTTTTGGGATTGGGGTTTGAGTCCCCTTTTGGTTTAGGGTTTAAATCCCCTTTTGGGGAATAAAGGTATTTTTTAAAAGAGTGAAAAAAAAAAAAAAAAAAAAAGAAAAAAAAAAAAAAAAAAAAGAAAAAAAAAAAAAAAAAAAAAGGAAAAAAAAAGAAAAAAAAAAGAAAAGAAAAGAAAAGAAAAAAAAGGGGAAAAAAAAAGGAAAAAAAAAAAGAAAAGAAAAGAAAAAGAAAAGAAAAGAAAAAAAAAGAAAAAAAAAGAAAAGAAAAAAAAAGAAAAGAAAAGAAAAGAAAGGTATTTGTTAAAAGGGTTATGTTTTTCCTTAAGGTTTTGTCTTTTTCAAAATTTTTTAAAAGCGTTTTTCTTTGTTTGATTTCAAAAACTACCCGGGGAAAACGTACCCAAAGCCAAGTCCGGACCTTGCCCAAATTTTTTCCCCCTTTCCCTGATAAGGTTTTGAGGGTTACTTTTGTGCTAAAAACCTTTGTTTAACTTTTTATGTTTTTGCAAAATTTCAAAAAGGAAATTGGGAAATTTTTGGTTAACTGAAAACCTTTTTGTGTGTAAGAATTTATTGTGATTTATCTGAAAAGTTTCCTTGGTTTTAAAAGGGGGGGTTTTTTAAACGGGTGTAGTGACGCCCGAAGTTAAACCAGTATGGGTCAAATGGGTTTTTTCCCACCCAAACATCTCGGGGTAAAGGGGTTGTACTTTGATAGCCCCGGAAAAGTAGGGGGTTTTGGGATAAAGTTTTTGGGTGTGGTTGAGAGGGGATGAGATGCGATTGGAAATTGTGTGTTAAAGGGGTTAAAATAAATTGACATCCCAGTTTTTGCGAGAAAGAGTTTAAAAAACCAAAAAAAGGCGGGACACAGAAAATAGCCATGGGAGGTCAACAAAAGCAAGGACTTTAAGTAGGGGAAAACCCCCCTTTAGGATTATCTTAAAGAAATGGAAAGATTTGGGAAAAATTTGGGGGGGGGAAACCCCATTAAAATAAGGGATCGTTTGAGAAGATAAGCAGCCCTCAGGGATTGGTTACGGGGGTGGAAGCTACTTTGGATGCTGAAAAAGCCCACCCAGACTAAATTCGAAAGGGGGGAAGGCAGCCCAATCAGGAGCGGAACCCGGGGGGGTCACGTACCCTGCCTGAACTCAGTCCATAGGGAAGATAACCCACACCCAAAAGTGGGGGCATCTGTAGAATGGAAACCAGCACACCAAGGACGGGGGGAAAAAAGAAAATTCAGGGGGAAAGTGACGTCTCTAAATTGAGAATAGTGGGGAAGAATGATGAGCCTAAAGGGGGGCCCAGAGAACAGTCACAAAAAGAATATAGTAATTCAGATAGAGGATGGGAAAAAGGGGAGGAAAAAAAAAAAGGAAGATGGGAAGATAGCTAAAGTAGGGTGTAGCATTTGGCAGCTAAAGAAGACAGTTACTGGGAAACCCGGGGGAAAAATTTGGGGAAGAGGTAAGGCAACCAAATTTGGGGGGGGGGGGAGGTTCCAACCCCCCCCAAATTAGATTTGGGGGCCAAATCGGTGTGTTTACTCCTGGGAGATGGGAAAAGGGAAGAAAGAATCCCCCCGGGAACTGGGGGAAAGGCTGAGGGGGCCAACCACTACTACCACAATCGGGATAGTAAATGGGGGGGGACCGGTGGGCCACCCTAGCAAAACCCACTGGTTAAAAGGGAGTTTTGGGGAAGGAAAAAAGGAAATTTGAACTTTTTTTTGCCCGGGGGCAACTATTTCGGTTTTAAATAAAGGAATTGGTACCCTAAAAGTGTTGAATTTGTAAAAGTTGTGGGAGAAACGGCCCCAACCAGAAAAGGCTTATTTTTTTGAAACCTTTTTAAAATAAAAAAATTGGGGAAACCAAAGGGGGAATTTCCCACCAGTTCCTGTTTTTTAAACAAATTGGCCAAAACCCTTATTGGGGAGAGACCTTTTGGGAAAAACTTGGGAGCCGAAAATTTAAAGTTAAATTTAAAGAAAAATTTGGGAAATTTTCCCAAGTAAAGAAAAACCAAACTTTTTCAGCTTTAAGCCTAACAACCCAGTTGTGTGGGAACCCAAAACCCTGAGAGTAAAAATTTCGAGGAACCCGGGAGCGGGGCATACCCTTTAGTTTTGGGTTATGATATACCGGGAAGGTCAAAAAAAGCGCACCGATTGTCGTTGAATTAAATTTGGGGGAAAAACCCAGTGAAAAGAAAAAATACCCTTTAAGGTTTTAAAGACAAAAGGGGATTGACCCCAATAATCAAAAGGTTTTTGGAAATTTGGTTATTGGTTTGAAGGGGAATAAAATTTTAATTTCACCAGTCCTGCCAGTAAAGAAAAACCCAATTTGGGGGTTACAGACTAGTTCAGGATCTGAGAGCATTAAACGAAATAACCAAGACATTACAAACCGTAGTTTCTTAAACCCCTACACACTTTTTAACAAGACTAAAGGATAATTTTTGGTTGGGGTTTTCCGTATTTGATTTGAAAGACACATTCTTCTGCCCCTTTCCCCCAGCCCCTGAGAGTTTAAAAGATCTTTGCTTTTGAGTGGGAGTCCCGTAGTTGAGGGAGAAAGACCCAACTCACCTGGACGGTAATTTTCCCCAAGGGTGGACCAAATTTTCCCCCCCGATTTTTGGGAACCAGTTAGCCAAAGAATTAGGGAAAAGTGGGAAAGGCCCTGGGAAAATGGCCCTTTTTCAGTACGTAGACGGCCTCCTAATAGCAACCGGGGACAGAGGAAGAAGCAATTTAATGGCCCCTTTCCTTGCTAAATTTCCGGGTTTAAGCGGATATCCCATTTTCTCAACAGAAAGCACGCTGGTGCAAAAGGAAGTGGGGGTACCTGGGATAAAAAGTCCCCCAGAGGACGCGATCCCCCGGGAGCAGGGTAGGAAAGAGGGCCCCTGCCAGATGCCCCCAAACCCGAGACGGTGAAAATCTACCCCCTTTTTTGGGAATGACGGTTGGGGGCGGCTATGGATCTCCAGTACGGAAAACCGCTAAAAACCCTTTTATGACTTGTTGAAGGGATCCAAGAATGTCCTATGTGGAATTCCCGAAGCAGAAGGGGGCCCTTTAAAAAGTTAAAGCGGAAAATAATGGAGCCCCAGCCTTGGTCTCCCCGATGATCAAAACCATTTTTGGGGTGTTTCCCATGAGCGACAAGGGATGGGGCCCCCGGGGTCCCCAGCACGCAGTTTGGGGCCAAATAAGAGAGCTGGGGCCTTTCTTCTCCCGGGAGCTAGAATTTAAGTAAGTTTAAAAATGGCCAAAAGGGTGTCTGAGGGGAGGGCTGCAGTGATAATTAAGTAAAGAGGCCCGGAAAACTCACGTTGGGGGCAAAAAAGGGGACTGGGGCTGGTATCTCACACTGTGTCGGTGTGCTGGGGAAAAAGAAAGGCCAAACAAATTTGGGTTTTCGCCCCCAATTCCTAAAATTTCCAGGCCATCCTGGCTGAATCAGATTTACGTAAATATTCGGTAACTAACCCTTGTGAACCCAGCTTCATTTCTAAAGGAAGAGCCCCACAGAATCCATTGAACACACCCGCCTGGAAACAATTTTAAGCCCTCACCCAGTCGTCCGGATTCAAAAAGGGAGCCGTTCGGGGTGCAGACAACGGTTTCTCGGAAAAGGCAGCAGCTTTGGGGAAGCAGGGGTAAGACTGGCTGGCATACAATTAAATTAAAAACAGAAGAAGTAATTGAGTCAAAAAACCCCTTTTTTGCGGGGACTTAAACCCAAAAAGGGAGAGCGATAACTCTGACTCGAGGGTCTTGGGTTTTGGGAGAGAACATGCAAATTAATATAAGGACAGACTCAAATATGCCTTTTTCCCTTTTTCATGCCCATGGGGCCCTTGGAAAAAAAGAGGCTGTTGACTACACAAGGGAAAACAGTAAAACATCAAAAGGGGATTCTAAATTGCTAAAGGGGTCCCCAAAACCCCCGCACAAGTGGCCATAAGCTTTGAAGGGGAAAACCCCGAAAAAAGGGAATACTTTCCAAAATTTGGGAACGGAAAAGGGAGATTTCAGAAGCTAAAATTGGCTGCCCAAGGGCTGGGGAAGTGAAAAATATGGCCCTAATACCAGGAAGCTGGGTAAACCCAAAATCCAGCCCCGGTTAAACCCGGAATCAGATCATAGGGTGGATTCAAAGGGGAAAAAGGGAAAAAAACTAAAAATGGTTGGGGTAGATTGGAAACGGGGCAGTTGTAAAACCCGGAAAAAGTTTATTGGCAAATTTTTTTAAAAACAGAACATGGAAAAAAACCCACTGGGGCTTGGATCCCCTCTATCCGTACCCGCAAGCTAGGATAGCAGGACCAAAATTATTTTTTCACCATAAAAAAAATGTCACATCCCAGTGTGAGCGTTTCCTGAAGAAAACCCCAAAACAGGGACTAGGAAAACACCAGGAGCAATAAATTGGGTAAATTCCCAGGGGAAAATTTTGGCAAATTTATTTTTTTGAACTCCCAAGGAAAAGGGGGTTTGGTACTTTTTGGTATTAACTGATACATTTTTTGGGGGGGCCTGAAGCATTCCCTTTCGGACAAATAAGGAAATAGAAGTTAAATAAAGTGTTATTGAAAGAAAATTTTTCCACGATTTTGGAGTACCAAAGGCCCTTTTTTTCAGTAGGGGTAACATTTCTGTGCAAGTAGTAAGACAATAAGCAAAGCATTACAAAAACAAATGGCAATTACACACGCCTTACTGTCCACAGGGGCCCGGGGGGATTTGAAAAAAATGAATCATCTTTTCAAACAGCAGATTGCCAAAAAAATGCCAGGAGGGGCTAATTTGCAGTGGTATTTAAACTTTGCCTATTGCTCTCTTAGGGGTAAGAGTCAAAACCCAAAGGGCAAAAGAAAGGTTAAGCCCATTTTTAAATTTTGTATGGTAAAACCGTTTCTATGCAAGTTTTTAAATGGGGCCTATAGACCAAAAATTTGGGAATCATACTTTACGTTTTTGTAATTTCGGGGGGGAAACAGTTTGTTTTGAATGGGTACTGGGAAAGATAGAAACAACCCCAAACCCAAACAACCTGATTTTCAAATTGCATCCGTTTTTTCCCCGGGGAAATTTTGGGGGGGTATGTTAAGGGAAACTTTTGGAAAAAACCCCCACAAGAGAAGTGGGAGGGGGCCCTTCCCCCGTGTGCGACTACCTTCAAAAGCGGTTCGGATCAAGGGGGCGACCTGGGGATCCATTACCACGGGTCAAGAAAGCTCCCGGGGAACAAAAAAAGACAGACATCTTTATCCTGATTTTCCCCCTCAAACCCCTTTTTAATTTGATCATTGGACTCTCGATAAGTAAAAGCTCTTTCCCCCCGGCTATGCCCCAATTTGACCCATGGTTCCCTTTTGCACACCTGTGTATCCACCCGGGGTTGGGGAAAAAAAGGGACCCCCATTTCGAGGTTTATGCTCTGCGTAACAAAAACACCATTCCCGGGGTAAAGTTTTTGGGTCATCCTCCCTGGTAGCATACAAGGGAGACCAAATTTCCAAAATTGGGTTTTCGAGAACTTGACCCGGTAGAAGGGAGAAAAAGGCGGCCCAGTATTTAAAAAATTAAACCCCTGATTTAGCCCCGGGAAAATTTAAATTTTAAAATTTCCTTTATCCAGGAAGATGGGCCAGCCCCCCTGTCTGGGCCCAGCAAAAAAAGCCCCCCTCTCAGTCAATGGGGTGAATTCCCAGAAAATCCCCCCCGGATCACAACCCCGAAAAAATCGGTAAACCCTTTTCGGAAGAAATTTTCCCTTTGGGGGAAAACCAAACCCCCGAAACATAAAACCCTTTACCTCTACTCTCTTTCTTTCCTGCGGGAAAAAATCGTAGTAAACTAGTGGTCCTGAGGAAGGGAGGGCCAAATGTGATGGTATTTTGATTTTGAAACGTCGATGAAGTTCACATGCAAAAGGGGAAATTTAAAGCTGAACGGGGTATTAAACTTCCCTCAGGGGGGCTGTCCAATATGAGGTGGCATTATCGGAAGGCATGATCCCATTGTAACCGATCTAGACTTTTCCCCAAAAAATCACTCCAATGGGGAATGGGAAAATAGTGCATAACCTGACCTTTTTAGGGCCCCAGGTGATAAGAAAAAAAAAATGAACAAAAATTTTTATTAGACCCCACTTTTTCTCTGAAAAAAGGTGCAATGAACAAACCAAAACCCAAGTTAACATTTGCAGAAGGTTTTCCGCCCCTTTTTTCAGCAAAGCCTCAAGGGTGGAATGCTTTGGTAGCGGGCAAGGTCTTATCAAAAGGGGGGCACAAAGAATTTTTAGTGGGTGGGGGCCCGGGAACCGGGGTTTTGGAAAATTAAAAAGAT
The DNA here is from genome assembly GCF_028769735.1 of Zonotrichia leucophrys gambelii. Lineage (NCBI taxonomy): Eukaryota > Metazoa > Chordata > Aves > Passeriformes > Passerellidae > Zonotrichia > Zonotrichia leucophrys. Next base: position 20,606 of record NW_026992897.1, read on the forward strand.
AGATCAAAAGGAAATTTTTTTAACAAATTAACCCCGCAAAGACGAACCCGGGAAAGCCCTTTAAAATGCCCCTCGTTCATCCATGCTTACATTAGCAGAAACACAATCGCTAGTAGTTTAAAAATTTCTAACCTTGGGGAGCAAAAACCCTCGCAGAGGATTTTTTGAAGCTAGTTGATTAAACAGGGGGAAATTTAAACAAAGATTTGCTCTCGCTATCCAATGTCCTCGGGAAAAAACAAAGGGGGACAAACAGAACTGCAGGAATAAAAAGAGAAGGAAAAGTCAGGTTTTATTACCTCAAGAAATAAGGGAAAAAAATATTAAAGGACAATCAACCAAAACAAATTTGAGAAAGGCCCAAACCCAAACCTGGTGGCAATTAAATTTAAATTTTACCTTTTAACCCAACAAGAAAAACATTGAAGCCTATTTCCTCACCATTTGTGCGGAAGAGGAAAGAGCTTAAAACTTTCCCTTTCCCCACTTAGGGAAAAATACATCGGGTGTCATTGTCAAGGCCAATAGACCATAATGTTTTTGGGCTAGGGTTTTGAAATTTAACCAAAAAAAAGTGGCAATGATTAGCACCCGAAAATGTATACCTAGGGACAGTTAGGCTATTTTTTCGAAAGCGCCATGGTAGAAGCAGGGAAAATTTATGATTTGATGCCCAGGATTTGTGTAGCACCTTTGAAATGCTTCCCCATAATTTAAAAACAGTCACAAGTTACTTTAAAAGGGAATGGGTGTTTCTGGGGTGAGGCAGTTGTGACCCAAAGTTTATTATAGATGGTTCCAAAAAGGGAATAACAATACTTTCTTTTGTGTATGTAATTTTACCAAGATAATAGGTTTTGAATTTTTTTTTATACGTTCCCCAAAAACTACCCAAAAAGCTTTAATTTAACGCAGATTTTAAAAAATATATCAAGGGGATACCGAAATTACAAATAGGGGTGGACCGGGTTTAAAATTTTTAAAATAATGCTTGCACATCCTAAAGTGAAGGAATTGGTGCAAAAGGTGAAAACAAACGGGCTAAAAGAATGATTTTGGCAGGTGGAAAAATAATTCAGAAAAATAAAGGATGTCCTGACCCAAAATGAACAAGTATTCAAAAATCATTTGGGGGGGATATCTTTACAGGAAAATTTCCCCAAAAAGCTACACAGGTCTTCAACTACCTTTGGGGCACCCAATTCTAATAGTAAAATTTTTGCTCTGTACTGTTAACTTTTACAAATATTTGGATGTGGTGGAGGGCTAAGGATTATAATGTGGGGAAATCAAATTTGTTTGGGCTACGGTACGAGGGATATCCCCGCCCTATAGGAATAGAATTTTGACGAAAGAAATTTGTATGTTTTAGAAAAAGGGGGGAAAAGAAGCCCCAAATGCCCCTCCGATCACATTTTACTACTGCACAAGGGAAAATAATTTTTTTATCAAAATGCTTAGGCAGAGCCAAAAGACTAAAAAAACAACCCCGGCGTCCTTCCCCTTCCCCTCCCCTTAGCTTTTCTCACGGAAACCCCCAAAACTAGAGCCTTTTCCCCTTCACCGGCGGGTGGTCTCAGTTAGGTACAAGGGGAAAATTTGCCCCCATCCCACTCAGGGAAATTTCTTATGAAAGCTGTATTTGGGAGGTAATTAAATTAAACCGGAAGCAATCCCGGAAAATTTTTGATAATGCGTAAAAAGATTGGTTATTCCCTTAAACCCAGGGAAACAATCCTGGGGATCCTTTTTGTTTTAAATTTTGGGAAGCGGGGAAACTAAAAGAGAGATAGGGGGAAGGGGAATTGGGCAAGCTAAGCATGATCAAAGCTAAAAATGTCAAACTGACCCCAAGAGCCCTGCCAAATTTAAACTGACCCTAAGGGGCCGGCCAAGCCATGGGAAAACCCAAACCAAGTTTAAAAAACCGGGGAAATTTAAAAATATTAGGTTTGGAGTTCAAAAGTTTAAAGGGGGAAGATCACAGAAGACCCTTGCCCGCGTGGGAAACCCGGGAAAGGGCCCCCCAAGAATAATCCTCAAAAAAAATTTTTTCCGCCCACGCCCCCGCCCCCACCACGCCCCTTCGAATAAGGGTGTAACCCTGCACCCAAAACCCGTATAAAAAACTTGCTTCTGTCAGAGAAAGCTAGAAATCCCTTTTTGGGGTTTTTTCCGGGCCGTCCTTAAAAAAAATACCTCCTGGGCTAGGTTTTACTTACTTGAGCTCTTAGGGTTTTTTCCGCCTTTTTTGGGGGCAAAATTCGGCTTTACTGTCTATGTTTGAAAGAAGAAAAAAAAATGGGGATCATCTAAAAAAATCGGAGGGCTGCTCTCTAACCCCATTCCAAACTCCCTGGAAAAACCCCCAAAGGGGGTTTAGTACCAAAAGAAACAAGGACTCTTAGGCTGGGTCTTTTAATCCACAGCTGCTTTAGAATCTTTCCATAACCCGTGTAAATTTTTGCCCGAAAAGACATTTGAAGAAACTTTCCCAAGTGACTTTTTCATGGAGGTTTGTTTGAAAGGGGAAATTTTGGGGAAAGGCTCCCAGCAGAGGTCTGGGGTTCGGCCTTGCTGTGTCCCCTGCTGATTGTGAGTGTGCCATCAGCTGCAGGGCTTTCTGGGCTAAAAATATCATCAAGTCACTTGGACTTGCTCTTTCTAGGCCTCTAAGAGCTGGACCCAATTTCGGGGCACGTTTGGAGACCTCATCTGTGGGTGCGGACCACCTGGGATTTTTCCAATTGCTGGGAATGGTTCTCCAGGTCTTGGTGTAAAACGGGGCTCCCCGGGCAACTGCACATCTGCAAGATGATAAACAATTGTCTTGGTTTGAAGAGAGATGTGTCTGCTAATGAAGGCAAAAGGGCTGCTCTGAAATGGAAAATGTAAATCCCCTCCCTTCAAATGCTTCTCATTTAGAAATTCAAATGCTCTCAGGGAAAGATATGGGCCCGGACTGAGCGTGCAGAGCCGGGGCAGCGTTTGCTGAGCTCTGAGCCCTTTCTAAAGATCCTGTTGGGCTGCCTTAGACAAAAACCTGGGGCCAGGCATTCTTCCAAGCGGGCCACTTTGGCTGGGCTGGGGGCAGTCCCAGGGCAGAAGGCAGTGTGTGCAAGGGCCCTGGTGGCACGCTGCAGCAGGGTCTCTGTCCCATGGAACGGAACCCGGTGACCAAAAGGGGCTCTTTGTGACACGTGGGAAATAGAAGCTTGCCCGGCTGCTGGGAACGCACAACGGGGCACAACGGGACAGAGCGGTGCCGTGAGGAGCCCCCGACAGCGCACTCGTTCCTGTCTGACCGGAGCCTTTCCAAGGCGTTCTTCCCGCAGCTGAGCCAAGGCCAGACCCCAGGACTTTGGTGACCTGTGGCCTTTCAAGGCTTCCCCTCTGGGGTTCCTCACAAATCCGGTCATTGTCATGGGGCAGAGACCTCTGAAAGCGCCCAAGGTGGCTGGAGGAAAGAGGAGGAAGAAGGCCCTGGAGCTGCCCCAGCACATGAAACCAAAGCGGTGGTGCCGTTTGAGCTGCCGCAGGAGGGTGAGTGGCAGAGCTGGGCCCCAGGGCCGGTGCCCGCAGCCAACTTGGCGCCATTCCATTCCATCCCATCCCATCCCATCCCATCCCATTTTATCCCATCCCACCCAATCCCATCCCATTCCCACGGACAGGACGGAAGAGGGGCCGGGGGAGACACCCACGGGGGCCGTGCTCCATCCCCTGGTGCATCCCGGGGCTGTCCCTGCCTGGGCAGCGCAGGGCTGGGCTGTGTTCTCCGGCCTCCCCACAGCCCTCAGCTCTGGGTGCGCTCGCTCTTTGCCAGGGGCAGCCCTGCAGTGCACGCAGGAGCAGGACCCCGCCCGTGGCCTCTTCCGCAGCACAGCCCAGTACCTGCAGCCATCCCCACCCGGGTTGGGCCTGCTGGCAACCCCGCTTGGAGCATTCCCTGCAACATCCCTGGGTTCTTGCCCCTTTTCCCACAGCTGGTTTTCAAATTCATAAGAAATTCGGGCGGAAAAGACCAGCACCATGGGCACTGGGCTCAGAGCATATTCGCACATCTTCAAAACCAAGACCAGTGCTGCCTCTGGATATGCTCGTAGAGGAGGGCTTTTCCAATCCTAAGCAAGTAAGCAGCCTGTGGCCAGGCTTTGATCCTCCCAGGAATTGCTTGGTCTCCCAACCCACGCCTTGGTCACTGTAACTCTTTGAGGCCATGGCAGTGTGGTGGGAAGGGAAGCATTTCTGTGGGAAGCTGGGGACATTCCTCCCTCTGGCAGCTTTCCAAGTCTCCCCGTGCCTTCTCCAGGTGCCCGCCCTGGTGAGGTACATCCACCAGTGGCTCCTGGCCAATCAGTTTGCTGAGCACAGGCTGAACAGGACCCTGCTGGATCTCAGCGAAGCACAGCCCACTGACGTGGTCATGACACTCCTGCGTGTGGCCCCGTCCTGTGACAGGTATGGGGCCAACCTGCCCAGATGGCTCAGGGCTCGCCAGCCCATCAGCCTGTACAGCCTGGCCCAGGTGTGTGACCAACAGAGAGTTCCAGGGCCCTCTGGCTGCTCCTTGGCCAGCCCTGGCCCCGTCAGCCCCCAGGCCTGCTGCGGTGCTCCCTCGCTGCCCCTCAGGGGGCCCGTCCCCAGCGACCTGGGCTGCTGTGTGCTGCTGGCGAGTGGCAATGGCACAGGCAGAGCTGGCAGCCAGCTCAGGTCCCCACTGCTGCCCAGGCCACGGTGCTGTGTCTGTGACGCTCCTGAGACAGAGCTCTAACCCGACAGAGCGCTTTGACCATGTGGAAGAGCATCATGTGCTCGCCCAGGACTGCAGAGCCAGCGCTGCTGATACTCCTGGATGTGCTGGGGAGCTGGCCAGAGCACAGCATGTGCACCTCGGATGGGACAAAACGGGTGTCTTTGTCCTGGCTGTGAGTTTCTGTAACTGGCCTTTGCTGTCCCCAAGGCTGCCTCTCCAGCAGCTCTCCATCCTCCTTCCCCACTGCATCCCCCTGCCTCAGGCGCTGGGTGAAACCCGGCCCAGGGGCAGCTTCAGCCCCACCAGGCCCCGTGCTCCCCTGCGTCGGTCTGAGCCTCTCCCCCCCCTGCTTGGGCCCTGCCACACGCACACCTCGGCACTGACCCTGTCTCGGGGAGCTTTGTCCTTGCAGGCAACTGTGGTGATCTGGAAGATCCTCCAGATGCCCTGCGTCCCACATATGGTGACGGTGTATTTGCCCCGCCTCTTTCTGCATTGCTCTCCCAAGTGCTCTTCCGCACTCAGGATACCCCAGAGGAGGTCAATGCATTCTGGAAGGGATGCCAGGAGGAATACGGCCTTGCCACCAGCCCCAACAGGTGCTCCATCCCACTCCTCCCTTTTCCCCGTTACATCCCCAGGCAGGAGCCAGTGTTCACAGCGTGACCTGGGCTTTGCTTGTGCACGCAGGTTTGCAGTGCAGACCCTGAATCCCTGCTCTGCCGAATGCAGCACGAGGATGTGGTGGTGGCAATGGAACGCAGGTGTGGCTGGGGCACGCTGCTGTGTGCGACACCCACCACTGTGCTGTGGGTCTGCTGGCCAGGTGAGACCCCCTTTTCCCCCCTACCTCTGACTTGTGCTCTGTGCCTAGGGAGCTCCACACAGTCCCCGAGGTCGTGGCCCAGAAGGCCTTATCACCGAGGGATGGCCAAGCAGACTGGAAAAGGCTGGGAGAGGAGGGTGCCCACCAGGAGCTGCCTCCCAAATAGCCCAGGGCCGCTTGCAGGATGCTGCCGATGTTCCCAGGCCCTCCTCCCAGGCCCTCCTCCCATGCAGAGCAGCTCTCCTGGACAGGGACAGCAGATGGGACATCTGGCAAGCAAAGGGAACACTGAGTGAGCGTGGGGACGTTTCCCTTGGCAGCAGCTGCGCTTCCATCAGGGAAGAGGAAATGTCAGAGCCTCCCCAGGAGGGTCAGAAGGAAAAACAGCCAAGCGGGCCAGGCTGTGGTGAGCTGTTCACGGCTTTCTGGCATCCCATTGCTCAATGAAATCCCT
>NW_026992898.1:0-26616 GCF_028769735.1 Zonotrichia leucophrys gambelii
GGAGCCGGGAATGTCGGGAATGGGGTTTTCCAAGGGGTGGAAAAATGGGAAATGCATTCCCAATGGAGACAGGTTTTTCCTTAAAATGGTGGTGGTGGGGTTTGGAAAGATGGGAAATGTGGAGATGGATTCTTCCCTAAAAATGGTGGTGGGTTTGGAAAGATGGGAAATGTGGAGATGGATTCATCCCTAAAAATGGTGATGGGTTTGGAAAGATGGGAAATGTGGAGATGGATTCATCCCTAAAAATGGTGGTGGGGTTTGGAAAGATGGGAAATGTGGAGAGGGATTCATCCCTAAAAATGGTGGTGGTGGGATCTGGAAAGATGGGAAATGTGGAGAGGGATTCATCCCTAAAAATGGTGGTGGTGGGTTTGGAAAGATGGGAAATGTGGAGATGGATTCATCCCTAAAAATGGTGGTGGGGTTTGGAAAGATGGGAAATGTGGAGAGGGATTGATCCCTAAAAATGGGAAATGTGGGTCTGGAAAGATGGGAAATGTGGAGATGGATTGATCCCTAAAAATGGGAAATGTGGGTCTGGAAAGATGGGAAATGTGGAGAGGGATTCTTCCCTAAAAATGGTGGTGGGGTTTGGAAAGATGGGAAATGTGGAAGTGGATTCTTCCCTAAAAATGGTGGTGATGGGAAAGGTGGAGAGGGATTGATCCCTAAAAATGGTGGTGGGGTTTGGAAAGGTGGGAAATGTGGAGATGGATTCTTCCCTGAAAATGGGAAATGTGGGTCTGGAAAGATGAGAAATGTGGAGAGGGATTGATCCCTAAAAATGGTGGTGATGGGGTTTGGAAAGTATGGGAAATGTGGAAGGGATTGATCCCTAAAAATGGTGTGGGTCTGGAAAGATGGGAAATGCAGTGGATTGTGGTTTGGAAAGATGGGAAATGCGGAGATGGATTTCCCTAAAATGGTGGTGGTGGGCTGGAAATGAATGGAATGGATCATCCCTAAAAATGGTGTGGGGTTTGGAAATACGGGAAATGTGGAAGTGGATTCCTCCCAAAAATGGTGGTAAATTTGGGAAATGTGGAGAGGGATTGATCCCTAAAAATGGTGGTGGGGTCTGGAAAGATGGGAAATGTGGAAGTGGATTCATCCCTAAAAATGGTGATGGGTCTGGAAAGATGGGAAATGTGGAGATGGGATTGGGGATTGGGGAAGTGAAGGGACGGGTCTGTTCCTCAGAAAGGAAAACTTGGGAATGTGCATTTGGCAGGGGTGATGTGGGTTAGGGACCAATCCATGGACAGGGATGGGTGTAGGGATGGATCCATAAATCCATGGATAGATGGATGGATTCAAGGATTAATGGACAGATCCATGGATGGATGGATGGACCCATGGAGGGATCCATGGATGGATAGATGGATCCATGGATGGGGTGGATGGATGGATGGATCCATGGTTGGATAGGTATGACTGGATGAATGGATGGATAGGAAGGGATGGATGGATGGATCCATGGAAGCATCAATGGATGGATGGAGGGATTCATGGAAGAATCCATGGATGGAGGGTCAGATGGAAGCATCCATGGAGGGATGGAGGGAGGGACCCATGGATGGATGCATGGATGGATGGAGGGATGGATCCATGGATGGAGGGACAGATGGAAGGATCCATGGAGGGATGGAGGGATGGATCCTTGGATGAATGGATGGACAGATGGATGGACCATGAATGAAGGATGGATGATGAGATGGATGGATGATGGATGATGGATGGATGGATCCAGGGATCCATGATCATGGATGATGGATCCATGGATGGATCCATGGATAGAGGGCCAGATGGATGGATCCATGGAAGGATCCATGGCTGGATGAAGGGATGGAGGGATCCTTGGATGAATCCATGGAAAGATCCATGGATGGATCGATGGATTCGTGAAAGGAACCATAGATGGATGGATGGATGGATGGATGGATGGATGGATGGATGGATGGATGGATGGAGGGATCCTTGGACGAATCCATTGAAAGATCCATGGATGGATGGATGGATTCGTGAAAGGAACCATAGATGGATGGATGGAGGGAGGTATCCTTGGATGGATCCATGGAAGGATCCATGTAGGGATGGAAGGATCCATGTGTCAATGAATCCATGGGCGGCTCCACGGAGGGACGGACGGATCCCTACCGAGCTGCGAACTTCCCCCAAACCCTTCCCGTTCCCCGCAGTCCCCTTCAGCCTGGACCCCAACTCGGCCGCGGGCTGGCTCTCCGTCTCCGAGGACCTCTCCAGCGTCTCCCAGTGCGGCTACAAAGCCTCCGTGGAGAACCCGGAGCGCTTCACCTCCGCGCCCTGCGTCCTGGGCTCCCGCGGCTTCTCCGAAGGCTTCCACACCTGGGAGGTGGACCTGGGCGGCCTCACCAACTGGCGGGTGGGCGTCTCGCGGCCCCACAGGGGCTCCCACTGGAGTTACCACCACGACGCCCGCTCGGGTTTCTGGTACATCTACCACCTGCAGGGCAAGGACGAGTGCCGGGCGTCCAACGCCGTGCGCTCGCAGACGGCGCCGGGCAACATCCGGCGCGTCCGCGTGGAGCTGGACTGCACCGAGGGCGAGCTCTCCTTCTACGACGCCGACCTGCAGAGCCACATCTACACCTTCCACGAGAAGTTCGGCTGCGCCGTCTTCCCCTATTTCTACGTGGGCAACACCCAGGGCGATTCCAACGCCAAGACGCTCCGGATCTGCCCGCTCCGGGTCCGCGTCCTTGAGGATGTCCCGACCTAGAATGTCTCCTTGCCTCCTGGTGGGGTTCTCCAGGTGCTTTTCCAGGAGAAACAAAAAGAGGGAAGGGATAAAAATGTTTGTGTTATCAAACAAGCAGGGATAAAAATGTTTGTGTTATCTCAGGTTTTTATCGTTATTAAATATTAATAAACATGAGGAATATTATTGATTTATCTCTCCCCCCCTCCGTGTGGTTCTGTGCCCAAATCCCAAATCTTCCTGAAGTCCATGGATCCAAGCTGGGAATGCTTTGGGAGGAAGGGATTTCTCTGACAAATAAGGAGTTCAAGGATTTAAGGGCTTTTTTCTGCAGTTTTCAGGGATTCGGGAATCCCTGCTGTGATCCTTATCCCACTTCTTGGAATGGGAAAATCCCACGGCATTTGGCCGGACGAGGATTCTCCCTGTTCAGGACAGCACAAAAAGGCAACCACCAGCAGAACTCCCATCCTTCGACCCTGTATTGAATTTTATTAATAATTTACCAAATTTATTAAACTATTTTATAAAAAAATAAAATAATTTAATAAATCTATTTTTATCAAATCCCGGAGAATGGGAAAAAAAGCAAAGCTGCCCTGCCAAGCCTCCATATGGAAAACCATCAATGGGAGCATTCCTGGGAGCATCCCACCTCCTCCATCCTTTTCCCCACGGCTTTATCCCTCCGAGGGTTTTTTCCCCAGAATTCCCAGCTCTGGGAATCCGGTGAAGATGCATCATTGGTGTTGGGAAAAGGAGGAAATCTGGAATTTTTGCCCGGAGTTAATCCCGCCCAATTTTTATTTCCAAATCCAGGTGAGTCCTTGGGATTTCAGGTGATTCCATGGGGGAAGGGAAGGGGCCTGGGTGGCCCTTCCTGCTTTTTTCCTGCTTTTTTCCTGCTTTTTTCCTGCTTTTTTCCTGCTTTTTTTCCTGCCCGGATTCCGACGGGAGCGGGTGGTTTCCATGGTTTCCCAGCATTTTCTCGGGAAGCTCCTCGGGAACAGGAGAGGGAGGAGGGAGAACAAAAGGGAGAGGCTGGAGCTGGGGGCGACCCCGGGATCCTCCCACGGCGAATCCCTGGATACGGCAAAGGAGGGAAAAAGAGGGATTGAAGCATCCCAAATCCCTGTGTCCCATCTCCATCCATTCCTCCATTCCATCCCATCCCATCCCATCCCATTATTCCATCCCATCCCAGTCCCAATCCCAATCCAGCTCCATCCCAACCCCAATCCCATCCCACCATAATCCTGCACAGCCATCCCAATCCCAATCCTGATCCATCCCAATCCTGCAATCCAATCCCATCCCAATCCCAATCCCAATCCCAATCATGCTCCATTCCAATCCCAATTCCATCCCATTGCACCCCAATCCTGCATTCCCACCCAATCCCAATCCTGCTCCATCCCAATACCAATCCCAACCCCATCCTATCCTACCCCAATCCTTCATTCCCATCCCACCCCAATCCCAATCCTATCGCAATCCCAATCCTATCCCATCCCAATCCCATTCCCATCCCATCCCATCCCATTCCATCCCATTCCTGCAATCCAATCCCAATCCCATCCCACCCCAATCCCATCCCATTCCAATCCTGCAATCCAATCCCAATCCCAATCTCAACCCTATCCCATCCCAATCCCATCCCACTCCACCCCAATCCTGCATTCTGATCCCAATCCCACCCCAATCCCAATCCCAATCCTGCAATCCAAATCCCAATCCCAATCCCAATCCCATCCCAATCCCATCCCATCCCATCCCAATCCTGCAATCCAATCCCAATCCCAATCCCAATCCCAATCTCAACCCTATCCCATCCCAATCCCATCCCACTCCACCCCAATCCTGCATTCTGATCCCAATCCCACCCCAATCCCAATCCCAATCCTGCAATCCAAATCCCAATCCCAATCCTATCCCAATCCCATCCCATCCCATCCCAATCCTGCATTCTGATCCCAATCCCACCCCAGTCCCAATCCTGTTCCCAATCCTGCTCCATCCCAACCCCGATCCAAATCCAGCTCTATCCCAACTCCAATCACATCCCACCCCAATCCTGCATTTCAATCCCATCTCATCCCATCCCATCCCATCCCATCCCATCCCATCTCATCCCATCCTGTCCTATCCCATCCCATCCCATCCCATCCATCCCATCCCATCCCATCCCATCCCATCCCATCCCATCCCATCCCATCCCATCTCATCTCCATCCTATCCCATCCCATCCTGTTCCCATCTCCATCCCAACCCATCCCATCTTCATTTCCATCCCATCCTGATGGCATGCCACCCCAATCCTGCCTTCCCATCCCATCCAAATCCCAATAGCCCATCCCCTTCCCATCTCCATCCATCTCTATCCCTTCTCTCCATCCCATCCCTTCCCCCAATCCTAATCCCAATCCCAATTCCACAATCCCAATCCCAATCCCAACTCCAATCCCATCCCATTATTTCATCCATTTATTCCATCCCATCCCCATCCGACCCCAATCCCATCCCAATCCCAATCCTGCTCCATCCCAATCCCAACGCCAACCCCATCCCATTACCTCATCCCATTATTCCATCCCATCCCGTGCATCCCATCCCATCCCCAATCCCAATCCTGGTCCATCCCAATCCCATTCCAATCCCTACCTCAGTCCCAATCCCACTTCTAATCCCAATCCCAATTCTAATCCTAACCCCAATCCCATCCCAATCCCAATCCCAATCCCAATCCCAATCCCAATCCCAATCCCAATCCCAATCCCAATCCCAATCCCAATCCCAATCCCAATCCTGGTCCATCCCAATCCCAATTCTAATCCCAACCCCAATCCCATCCCAATCCCAATCCCAATCCCAACCCCAATCCCAATCCCAATCCCAATCTCAATCCCATCCCAATCCCAATCCCAACCCCAATCCTGGTCCATCCCAATCCCAATCCTAATCCCAATCCCAATCCCATCCCAATCCCAATCCCATCCCAATCCCAATCCCATCCCAATCCCAATCCCAATCCTGGTCCATCCCAATCCCAATCCCAATCCCAATCCCAATCCCAATCCTGGTCCATCCCAATCCCAATTATAATCCTAATCCCAATCCCATCCCAATCCCAATCCCAATCCTGGTCCATCCCAATCCCAATCCCAACCCCAATCCTGGTCCATCCCAATCACAATTCTAATCCTAACCCCAATCCCATCCCAATCCCAATCCTGGTCCATCCCAATCCCAATACCAATCCCAATCCTGGTCCATCCCAATCCCAATCTCAATCCCATCCCAATCCCAATCCCAATCCCAATCCCAATCCCAATCCCATCCCATCATCCCATTATCCCATCCCTCTGCCCCATCCTGATCCCGCTCCCTGTCCCATATCCCGACATTTCCCACCACCCCAAAATCCCGGCACTTCCCAAAATTCTGAGAATCCCAGCCCCAATTTTGGCACATTTGGGATGTGTTTGGGAATTTGAGGCCTGGGATTTTTTTCCTTCTTTTCCGGGAATTTTGGAAGATAAATGTGGGGGAAACACTGGGGGGGTCGAGGGGATCCTCTGCACCTTTTTCATCCCAAAATTTAGGATGGAATTCCTGGAATTCCAGCTTGGAAAAAGAGGATTCTTGCTTGGAAGGGTCTCACTAATTTTTATTTTTATTTTTATTTTTATTTTTATTTTTATTTTTATTTTTATTTTTAATTTTTATTTTTATTTTTATTTTTATTTTTATTTTTTTATTTTTATTTTTATTTTTATTTTTATTTTTATTTTTATTTTTATTTTTAGTTTTATTTTTAATTTTTAATTTTTTAAAATTGTTTTTATTTTTTAATTTATTTTGCTTTTGAGTTTTAATTTCTAAATTTTAAATTAATTTTATATCTTAGTGGGTTTTAAAAAAAGATTTAATTAATTTTTGTTTTCCTTCTCTAGGCTTTTATTTCAACTTTAATATTAAAATAGTTATATTTCTAAAAGAGTAATTAATTTTTATGTTATGGACTGGTATTTTCACTCTTATTGTAAAACTGGTTTTTTCCCTTTTTTATTTTTTTTTAGACTTTCATTTCAGCTTTTAATTTGATTTTTTATTCCTATTTTTACATTTACTTTCATTATTCCTTTTATGTTTACCTTAATTTAAAATTTTAATTATTTGTGTTTAAATAAATTATTTACTTCTCTTTTTATATTTATTCTATTATTTTACATTTTATATTTAATAGAATTATTTTATATCTATTCAATCATAACTGTTTATTTAACATATATTTTTTCGTTTATTTTGAATTTATTTTCTATTTTTTGGGGGGGTTGTATTTATTTTTATATTTGTTTTATATCACATTTTTAGGGGGGTTATGTCTATATTTATTTTACATTCATTCTCTCTTTTTCAAATTTATTTTATGTTTATTCTTGGATTTCTTTTAAATTTATTCCATATTTATTTTTGCATTTATTATAAATTAAGTCCGTATTTATTTTTGCATTTATTTAAAATTTATTTTATATTTTTGGCATTTACCTAAAAATTTGTATCGCATTTATTTCACATTCATTTTCAATAATTCCCTCTGTATTTTTCCCACATTTCCCCCATCCCGTTCTCCCGTTTTTATCCCGATTCCCAACAAAATTCCCGTCACTTTTTTCCCATTTTTCCCACAATTCCCGCCCCATTCCCGGGATCCCCCCCGGACCCACCCGGGATTCGGGGCGGGGCCTCCATCGCCGGCTGCTCATCGATGATGTCATTTCTGACCAATCAGCGCCCGACACCGCGACTTTGCCCCGCCCCTCCCCTCCCTCCCGGTACCCGGAGCATCCCAAGGTTTTGGGGGATTTGGGGGATTTTTGGGTGGATTTGGGGGATTTTTGGGGGGACGCGGGGAGGTTCTTCGGGAATTCTGGGAGCCGCTGGAATTCCCAGGGACAGGAATCATGGAAAGGGAGTGGTTTGGGTGGGAAAGGAGCTCGAATCCCGCCCCATTCCAACCCCGGCAACTCCCGCCACAATCCCAGGCTGCTCCAGCCTTTCCTGGAATGCTCCCATGGATTCTCTGGGAATTCCAGCCCAGCCAGGAATCCCTTCCCAAGATCCCACCATTCCAAGCTCCCCTTTCCCACTGGAAGCCATTCCCTGCCTCCTTCCATCCCATTCCCAAATCCCAGCTCTCCTGGAGCCCCTTTGGGATGGGGAAGCGGCTCCAAGGATTCCCTGGATCCTTCCCTGATCCAGCTGCACATTCCCAGCTCTCCCAGGCCTGGATCCATCCCCATCCCGTCTCCTCCTTGAGAAGGAATTTCGGGATCCAGGGATTCACTGGGAATTGGGGACTCCAGGGAGGGTCTCCCTTCCCTTTTCCATCCCCAAATTCCATAAAAATCCCTCGGGATGGATCCTGAGTGTCCTTGATCCCAGAATCCCAGGATGATTTGGGGTGGGATCCATGGACCTTCAATCCCATCCCAGGGACACTTCCCACCATCCCAGGGTGCTCCAAACCCACCCTTGGACACTGCCAGGGATTCTCTGGGAATTCCAGCCCAGCCTTAAAAAGCCACACCTGGAATGTGGGGACAGGAGTCACCTCCAGATGTGAACTTGCCAGCCATTCCCAGCTCCAGGATTTGATCCCAAAATCCATCCCTGAAAAAGACACACCTGGAATGTGGGGACAGGAGCCAGCTCCAGGTGTGACCCTCCCAGAGCCATTCCCGGCTCCAGGATTTGATCCCAAAATCCATCCCTAAAATAATCCACTCCTAAATTCAGGGACATGGAGCCACCTCCAGGTGGGACCATCCCAGAGCCATTCCCAGCTCCAGGATTTGATCCCAAACTCCATCCCTAAAAAAGCCACTCCTGAAATGGGGACATGGAGCCACCTCCAGGTGTGACCCTCCCAGTGCCATTCCCAGCTCCAGGATTTGATCCCAAAATCCATCCCTAAAAAAGACATTCCCAGCTCCAGGATTTGATCCCAAAATCCATCCCTAACAAAACTATTCCCAGCTCCAGGATTTGATCCCCATAATCCATCCCTAAAAAAGCCACACCTGGAATGTGGGGACAGGAGCCACCTCCAGGTGTGACCCTCCCAGTGCTCCCAAAGCCATTCCCAGCTCCAGGATTTGATCCCAAAATCCATCCCTGAAAAAGCCACACCTGAAATGGGGACATGTGACCCTCCCAGTGCTCCCAGTGCCATTCCCAGCTCCAGGATTTGATCCCAAACTCCATCCCTAAAAAAGCCACACCTGGAATGTGGGGACAGGAGCCACCTCCAGGTGTGACCGTGCCAGCCATTCCCAGCTCCAGGATTTGATCCCAAACTCCATCCCTGAAAAAGCCACACCTGAAATCATGGAGCCACCACCAGGTGTGACCATCTCAGCCATTCCCAGCTCCAGGATTTGATCCCAAACTCCATCCCTAAAAAAGCCACACCTGAAATCCGGGAGCCACCTCCAGGTGTGACCTTCCCAGCCATTCCCAGCTCCAGGATTTGATCCCAAACTCCATCCATGAAAAAGTCATTCCAGGCTCCAGGATTTGATCCCAAAATCCATCCCTGGAAAAGCCACACCTGAAATGGGGACATGTGACCCTCCCAGTGTTCCCAGAGCCATTCCCAGCTCCAGGATTTGATCCCAAAATCCATCCCTGAAAAAGCCACACCTGAAATCATGGAGCCACCACCAGGTGTGACAGCCCCAGCCATTCCCAGCTCCAGGATTTGATCCCAAAATCCATCCCTAAAAAAGCCACTCCTGAAATGGGGACATGTGACCCTCCCAGTGTTCCCAGAGCCATTCCCAGCTCCAGGATTTGATCCCAAAATCCATCCCTAAAATAATCCACTCCTAAATTCAGGGACATGGAGCCACGTCCAGGTGTGACCGTCCCAGCCATTCCCAGCTCCAGGATTTGATCCCAAACTCAATCCCTAAAAAAGACATTCCCAGCTCCAGGATTTGATCCCAAAATCCATCCCTAAAATAATCCACTCCTAAATTCAGGGACATGGAGCCACCTCCAGGTGTGACCGTCCCAGTTCTCCCAGTGCCATTCCCACCTCCAGGATCTGATCCATGGCCACCAAGGCCACCAGGAAGGGGGTGCTGCCCGGAGCTGGGATTCCGGGAAGAGCCTGAATCCCGGGATTCTCAAAGGAGCCGCCGGTGCCAGGCACGGCCAGGCCGTCCCCGGAGCCACTCAAGGGCTCTTTGTCCCCAACTTGGCCGCTGGGATTTGACCCTTTCCCGGCCTTTGTCCCTCTGGAATGCGCTCCAGCAAAATTCCCACGGGAATCCCAAATCCTGCTGGCTTGGAAGCTGGTGGGGTAAGGATCGGAAATTCGGGAATTTCAGTGGGATGTCCCTTCCATGGAATTGATGGATCGTGGAAGGGTTTGGAGTGATCCCAGATTTCTCCAATCTCCATCCAACCTGGAATCGAATATTTCAGAGCCAGAATTCACCCCAAAAATTCCAATGGGGATATCCCGTCCTTCCCGATATCCTGCCCCCCAAACCCACCCTAAATCCCTTTTCCAGAGCAATCCCTGTTCCCAAAAACGGAGAAATCCGGATCCTAAAAATACCGGGATGATTCCCAGAGGTGCCGGCAGAAAATAGGCCGGGATGAGGTGGATTTGGACAAGGGGAGCCGAAATACCCCAATTCACCCCAAAATTCCAACAGGGATATCCCATCCTTCCCGATATCCTGCCCTCCAAACCCACCCTAAATCCTTTTTTCCAGAGTTATCCGCATTCCCAAAATGTGACAGAGAAATCCAGATCCTAAAAATACCGGGATGATTCCCAGAGGTGCCGGCAGAAAATAGGCCGGGATGAGGTGGATTTGGACAAGGAGAGCCAAAATACCCAAATTCACCCCAAAATTCCAACGGGGATATCCCGTCCTTCCCGATATCCTGCCCCCCAAACCCACCCTAAATCCCTTTTCCAGAGCAATCCCTGTTCCCAAAAACGGAGAAATCCGGATCCTAAAAATACCGGGATGATTCCCAGAGGTGCCGGACACATGACTGCTGGAAAAGAGGCCGGGATGAGGCGGATTTGGACAAGGAGAGCCGGAATAACCAATTCCTCCCCAAATCCCAATGGGGCCATCCTGTCCTTCCCGATTTCCTGCCCCTAAAATCCATCCTAAATCCCTTTTCCAGAGCCACCCGTGTTCCCAAAATGTGACAGAGAAATCCAGATCCTAAAAATACCGGGATGATTCCCAGAGGTGCTGGAGTGAAATAGGCCAGGATGAGTTGGATTTGGGAAAGAAGAGCAGGAATACCCCAATTCCTCCCCAAAAATTCCAACGGGGCCATCCCGCCCTTCCCGATATCCTGCCTACCCTAAATCCTCTTTCCAGAGTGTCCCCAAAACACGACGGAGAAATCCAGAACCTAAAAATACCGGGATGATTCCCAGAGGTGCCCAAAATGTGACCGATGGAAAATAGGCCAGGATGAGGCGGATTTGGGCAAAAAGAGCCGGAATTTAGGAAGGACTCGGCACTCCGGAGGTGCCCTCGTTCCTCAGAGATTCCCTGGAGACTCCGCTCGCCCCAAAATAGTTTTGGGATCTGGGGCTCGGCCTCTCCGTGTCCCCAAATTGGGGACAGCAGAGGGCGAGTCCGGGTGGGAATGTGGGGCTGGGAATGGTGGGACAGGGTGGGATTGGGATTGGGACATGGGCTGGGGACAGGCCAGGATGGAGGGGACACCCCATTGTCCCCAAATCTTGGAGAGGTCACCCCATTATCCCTAAGGATGGACAGGACACCCCATTGTCCCCTAGGATGGACAGGACATCACATTGTCCCCAAATCTTGGAGATGTCACCTCAAATCCTTGAGGAGTCACCCCATTATCTCAGAGATCACACCCCATTGTCCCTCAGGATGGAGGGGACACCCCAGGATGGAGAGGACACCCCATTGTCCCCAAATCCTGGAGATGTCACCCCATTATCTCAGAGATGACACCCCAATGTCCCTCAGGATGGAGGGGACACCCCAGGATGGACAGGACACCCCATTGTCCCCAAATCTTGGAGATGTCACCCCATTATCCCTAAGGATGGACAGGACACCCCATTGTCCTTCAGGATGGACAGGGCACCCATTGTCCCCAAATCTTGGAGATGTCACCTCAAATCTTTGAGGAGTCACCCCATTATCTCAGAGATGTCACCCCATTGTCCCTCAGGATGGAGGGGACACCCCATTGTCCCCAAATCCTGGAGATGTCACCCCTTTAACCCCAAATCTTGGAGATGTCCCCCCATTATCTCAGAGATGTCACCCCATTGTCCCTCAGGATGGAGGGGACACCCCATTGTCCCCAAATCCTGGAGATGTCACCCCATTATCTCAGAGATGACACCCCATTGTCCCTCAGGATGGAGGGGACACCCCATTGTCCCCAAATCTTGGAGAGGTCACCCCATTATTCCTAAGGATGGACAGGACACCCCATTGTCCTTCAGGATGGACAGGGCACCCATTGTCCCCAAATCCTGGAGATGTCACCCCATTATCTCAGAGATGACACCCCATTGTCCCTCAGGATGGAGGGGACACCCCAGGATGGAGGGGACACCCCATTGTCCCCAAATCTTGGAGATGTCTCCTCATTGTCCCTGGGATGCACAGGACACCCCATTGTCCCCAAATCCTGGAGATGTCACCCTATTGTCCCCCCATATCGATGTCACCCCATTGTCCCCCCATATCGATGTCACCTCATTGTCCCCCCCATACTGATGTCACCCCATTGTCGTCCCCCCAATATCAATTTCACCCCATTGTCTCCCATATCGACGTCACCCCACTGTCCCCACCCTGGAGTTATCACCCCACTGTCCCCCCATATTGATGTCACCCCATTGTCCCCCCATATCGATATCACCTCATTGTCCCCCATATCGATGTCACCCCATTGCCCCCCCCATATTGATGTCACCTGACTGTCCCCCCATATCGATGTCACCCCATTATCCCCCTATATCATGTCACCCCATTGTCATCCCCATGCAATGCCACCTCATTGTCACCCCACTGTCCCCCCCATATCCATGTCACCTCATTGTCCCCCATATCAATGTCACCCCATTGTCCCCCCACCCTGGAAATGTCACCCCATTGTCCCCCCATATTGATGTCACCCCATTGTCCCCCTATATCATGTCACCCCATTGTCATCCCCATAGCAAAGCCACCTCATTGTCACCCCATTGTCCCCCCCATATCGATGTCACTCCAATGTCCCCCATATCGATGTCACCTCATTGTCCCCCATATCGATGTCACCTCATTGTTCCCTCCCCCATACTGATGTTACCTGACTGCCCCCCATATTGATGTCACCCCATTGTCCCCCATATCAGTGTCACCCCATTGCCCCCCCCACATCGATGTCACCTCATTGTCCCCCCATATCGATGCCACCCCCTTGTCCCCACCCAGCAGTTGTCACCCCATTGTCCCCCCAATCAATGTCACCTCATTGTCCCCCCCTATATCGATGTCACCCCATTTTCCCCACATATCGATGTCACTCCATTGTCCCCTATATTGATGCCACCCCATTGTCCCCCACTGTCGAGATGTCACCCCCTTGTCCCCCATATCAATGTCACCCCATTGTCCCCCCCATACTGATGTCACCCCATTGTCCCCCCAATATCAATTTCACCTCATTGTCCCCCATATCGATGTCACCCCACTGTCCCTCACCCTGGAGTTATCACCCCATTGTCCCCCAATATCGATGTCACCCATTGTCCCCCCCATATTGATGTCACCTGACTGTCCCCCCATATCGATGTCACCCCATTGTCATCCCCATAGCAATGCCACCTCATTGTCCCCCATTTTCCCCCCATATCGATGTCACCTCAATGTCCCCCATATCAATGTCACCTCAATGTCCCCCATATCGATGTCACCTCATTGTCCCCTCCCCACACTGATGTCACCTCATTGTCCCCCTCCATATTGATGTCACCCCACTGTCCCCCCATATCGATGTCACCTCATTGTCCCCCATATCAATGTCACCCCATTGTCCCCCCACCTGGGAGTTGTCACCCCATTGTCCCCCCCCCCCTGGAAATGTCACCCCATTGTCCCCCCCATATCGATGTCCCCTCATTGTCCCCCCCTATATCGATGTCACCCCATTGTCCCCCCCACCCTGGAAATGTCACCCCATTGTCCCCCCCCACATATCGATGTCACCTCATTGTCCCCCCATATCGATGCCACCCCATTGTCCCCCACCTTGGAATGTCACCCCATTGTCCCCTCCTATCGATGTCCCCTCATTGTGCCCCCCCCCATATCGATGTCACCCCACTGCCCCCACCTTGGAAATGTCACCCCATTGCCCCCCCCCATATCGATGTCCCCTCATTGTCCCCTATATCGATGTCACCCCACTGCCCCCCAAATTCGAGGGACACCCCAATGTCCCCGCGATGTGACAAGCAGGGACCAGGGACACCTCGCCCCCCCTTGCGACGCCCCGAACCCCTCCGTGTCCCTTTGTCACTTTGTCCCCCCCATCTCCGCCCCGCTCCGCATCCCCCTTCCAATCCACCCCCAAAACCCCAATTTTTCACCCCAAACCCCCTTTTTTTCTTTTAAAACCCCCATTTTTTCCACCCATCCCTTTTTTTCCCCTTTTTTCCCCCTATTCCCTGCTCCAACCCCAAAATAGCTGCGGGCTGTGACGTCACCGGGCGGGGCCCTCATTCGCACGGGGCTCTCGACCAATCAGAGGGCCGGGCGATGATGTCATGGGGGGCGCTGGGGACCCCCCGCCCGGGATCTTCCAAAGCCGCGTTAAAGGAGCCGGGAGAGCGCCAGGAGCAGCGCGACCACCGCCGTGGGGTGAGTCCGGCAGCCCCCCCATGGAATTTTTGGGAATTTTTCGGGAATTTCGGCCGGTTCCTTTCAGGGCAGGAGGGTTTGGATGGATTTGGGGTGGGGGGCGTTGATGTATGGCAATTTTTGGGGCGGGGGGCGTAAAGGATGTGGGGAGAAAAGCAGCGCCCGGGGTGAGTCCGGCAGCCCCCCATTTTTGGGAATTTTTGGGAATTTTTTCCGGAATTTCGGCCGGTTCCGTTCAGAGCAGCAGGGTTAGGATGGATTTGGGGTGGGGGGCGTTGTTGTATGGCAATTTTTTGGGGCGGGGGGCGTAAAGGATGTGGGGAGAAAAGCAGCGCCGACCACCGCCGTGGGGTGAGTCCGGTGGAAATTTTTGGGACATTTTTGGGGCTTTTTTGGGGCATTTTTTGGGAATTTTTGCCGGTTCCTTTCAGGGCAGGAGGGTTTGGATGGATTTGGGGTGGGGGGCGTTGATGTATGGCAATTTTTTGGGGGGGAAAAAAAGGATTTGGGGAGAGGAGCCCCTCAAACACCGCCGTGGGGTGAGTCCGGCAGCCCCCCATGGAATTTTTGGGAATTTTTTTGGGAATTTTACCCGGTTCCTTTCAGAGCAGGAGGGTTAGGATGGATTTGGGGTGGGGGGCGTCGATGTATGGCAATTTTTTGGGGGGGAAAAAAAGGATTTGGGGAGAGGAGCCCCTCGACCACCGCCGTGGGGTGACTCCGGCAGCCCCCCATGGAATTTTTGGGAATTTTTTGGGAATTTCGGCCGGTTCCGTTCAGGGCAGGAGGGTTAGGATGGATTTGGGGCGGGGGGCGTTGATGTATGGCAATTTTTTGGGGCGGGGGCGTAAAGGATGTGGGGAGAGAAAAGCAGCGCCGACCACCGCCGTGGGGTGAATGCGGTGGAAATTTTTGGGATTTTTGGAGATTTTTTGGGGAATTTTTGGGGAATTTTTGCCGGTTCCTTTCAGAGCAGCAGGGTTAGGATGGATTTGGGGCGGGGGGCGTTGATGTATGGCAATTTTTTGGGGCGGGGGGCGTAAAGGATGTGGGGAGAGAAAAGCAGCGCCGACCACCGCCGTGGGGTGAGTCCGGCAGCTGGAATTTTATGGGAATTTTTTGGGAGCATTTTAGGGGATTTTTTTGGAATTTTACCCGGTTCCTTTCAGAGCAGGAGGGTTAGGATGGATTTGGGGTGGGGGGCGTTGCTGTATGGCAATTTTTTGGGGGGGAAAAAAAGGATTTGGGGAGAGGAGCCCCGCGACCACCGCCGTGGGGTGAGTCCGACAGCTGGAATTTTATGGGAATTTTTTGGGGCTTTTTTGGGCATTTTTTGAGAATTTCAGACGGTTCCGTTCAGAGCATCAGGGTTAGGATGGATTTGGGGCGGGGGCGTTGATGTATGGCAATTTTTTTGGGGGGAAAAAAAGGATTTGGGGAGAGGAGCCCCTCAAACACCGCCTTGGGGTGAGTCCGACAGCCCCCGCTGGATTTTTGGGAATTTTTTGCGGGCATTTTTGGGGCATTTTTTGGGAATTTTTGCCGGTTCCTTTCAGAGCAGCAGGGTTAGGATGGATTTGGGGTGGGGGGCGTTGATGTATGGCAATTTTTTTGGGGGAAAAACAGGATTTGGGGAGAGGAGCCCCTCAAACACCGCCGTGGGGTGAGTCCGGCAGCTGGAATTTTATGGAATTTTTTGGGGCTTTTTTGCGGCATTTTTTGAGAATTTTTGCCGGTTCTGTTCAGGGCTGGAGGGTTTGGATGGATTTGGGGGTGTGGGGGGGTTTCAGGTATTTCAAATTTTGGGGGGGCGTAAATGATGTGGGGAGAGGAGCAGTGCGTCCGGCAGCGCCCGCTGGAATTTCTGGGACTTTTTTTTTAATTTTTGGGGATTTTTTGTGAATTTTTGGGGATTTTTTGTGAATTTTTGGGGCATTTTTTTGAGAATTTTTGGGGCATTTTTTGGGCATTTTTTGTGCATTTCTGGGGAATTTTGGGGGGGGTGGGTTTTATAATTTTGGGGGAATTTTTGGGGATTATTTTGTGAATTTTTGGTGAATTTTTTTTGGAATTTTGGCCAGTTCCGTTCATGCCAGGTTAGGATGGATTTGGGATGGAGGGGGCGTTGATGTATGGCAATTTTTGGGGCGTTTTCCAGCTGTCTGGAATTCCTTATCCCGTTCCTTTTTGAGATTTCCCCGCCCCATCCTCATCCTCATCCTCATCCTCATCCTCATCCTCATCCTCATCCTCATCCTCATCCTCGGCTGCTGCCCCCAATTTGGGTTTTAGAGGAGGGATCAGTGTCCGCAACCCCCAGGATTCCCGAGGGATTCTGCACCCCCAGAATTCCCAGAATTTTCCGGGGATCCGCAGAATTCCCCCCACCCCCAAAATCCTTTAGGGACCCCCCCCCCCCCAAAAAATTCCGGGATCTTCGGGGACCCCCATTCCAGCATCCCCCAAAATCCCGGGATTCTGCACCCTCAAAATCCTCAAGGCACCCGAACCCCTCAAAATCCCGAATTTTGAGCCCTCAAAAATCCTCGCAGGACCAGAATTCCCAAAAATTCCGGGATTTCACCCCCCCAGCATTCTCAGGGGATCAAAGCCCACCCTAAAATCCCGGGATTCTGCACCCTCAAAATCCTTGGGGAGAGCGGAACCCCCCTAAAATCCCGGGATTCTGCACCCTCAAAATCCTTAGGGAACCAAAATCCCTGGATTTCGCCCCCCCCCCCCCCAGCATCCTCGGGGACCCGATCCCCCCCAAAATCCCGGGATTCTGCACTCTCAAAATCCTTGGGGGACCCGAAATCCCCCAAAATCCCGGGATTCTGCACCCTCAAAATCCTCGGGGGGACCAGAACCCCCCTAAAATCCTGGAATTCTGCACCCTCAAAATCTTTGGGGGACCCGAATCCCCCCACAAAATCCTGGGATTCTGCACCCCCCATCATATTCAAGGGACCAAAACCCCCCAAAATCCTGGGATTTTGCACCCTCAAAATCCTTGGGGAGACCGGAACCCCCCTAAAATCCTGGGATTCTGCACCCTCAAAATCCTCACAGGACTGGAATCCCCCTAAAATCCCGGGATTCTGCACCCTCAAAATCCTCTGGGGACCAAAAACCCCCCAAAATCCCGGGATTTTGCCCCCCCCGCATCCTCGGGGAACCAAAACCCCCAAAATCCTGGGATTCTGCACCCTCAAAATCCTCACAGGACTGGAATCCCCCAAAATCCCGGGATTTCGCCCCCCTCCCCCCCAGTATCCTCGAGGGGCCAAACCCCCCCCAAAATCCCGGGATTCTGCACCCTCAAAATCCTCTGGGGACCAAAAACCCCCCAAAATCCCGGGATTTTGCCCCCCCCCCCCACATCCTCGGGGAACCAAAACCCCCAAAATCCTGGGATTCTGCACCTTCAAAATCCTCGGGACACCCAAATCCCCATAAAATCCCAGGATTTCACCCCCATCATATTCGGGGGACCAAAACCCCCCAAAATCCCGGGATTTCACCCCCCAACATCCACAGAGTCCCAAATTCCCAGGGCGGACCCCGCTCCCTCTGCATTCCTGGGATCCCGACCCTGCTCCAAATTTTATCCTGTTATCCTGGGATTTCAGCATTCCCGGGATTTTGCACCCCCCCCACCCCTCGAGGGCTGCGCCAGCCCCACCCAGACCCCCCCTTAAAATGTGGAATTCCTGCCGGTGGAAGCGGCCGCTGGAATTTTTATTCCCGGGAAATGGAAAAAGGGATGAGGAGGGGGGAGGGAAAAGGAGCTGCCATCCCATTTTTCCCCTTCTGGAAATTTTTTCCCAATTTTCCACAGGCAGGGAATGGGGAGCCACCCCCCACAAATCCCTTCCCATGGATGAAATTCCTTCATCCATGGGTGGATGATTTTTCCAGGGAAAAAAATGGGAGAGAGGAGATGATGGGAGATGGGAGAGGGAAGATGGGAGATGGGAGGGTCCTTCCCATGGAATTCAGGGTGGGAAAATGGAAAAGTCAGCCCTGCGGAGGGTGGATCCTGCAGGATCCATCACCCTGCCATGTGCGGATGGCTGGGAATGGGATAACCTGGGTTGGGAATGGGATCCCGTGTTTTGGGAATGGGATCGTGTGGTCAGGGATGGGATAACCTGGGTTGGGAATGGGATCCCGTGGTTGGGAATGGGATTGCGTGGTTGGAAATGGGATTTTGTGGCTGGGAATGGGATTGTGCAGCCAGGAATAGGATGGTGTGGTTTGGAATGGGATCACAGGGTTTGGAACAGGATTGTGGGGTTTGGAATGGGATCACGGGGTCGGGAATGGGATCGTTTGGTTGGGAATAGGATTGTAGAGTTGGGAATGGGATCACATGGTTGGGAATGGGATTTTATGGCTGGGAATGGGATTGTGTGGCTGGGAATAGGATCACATGGTTGGGAATGGGATCCTGTGGCTGAGAATGGGATCTCATGGTTGGGAATGGGATTGCATGGTCAGGAATGGGATTTTGTGGTTGGGAATGGGATTTCGTGGTTGGGAATGGGATGGTGTGGCTGGGAATGGGATTTTGTGGTTGGGAATGGGATTTTGTGGCCAGGAATGAGTTTGTGTGGGCAGGAATAGGATGGTGTGGTTTGGGAATAGGATGGTGTGGTTGGGAGTGGGATCACCTGGCTGGGAATGGGATCCCCTCACCGGGAATGGGATGGTGCGATTTGGAATGGGATTGTGTGGCTGGGAATGAGATTTTGCAGCCAGAAATGGGATCGCGTGGTTGGGAATGGGATTGTGTGGTTTGGAATGGGATTGTGTGGTTTGGAATGGGATTTTGTGGTTGGGAACGGGATTTTGTGGTTGGGAATGGGATCCTGTGGTTGGGAATGGGATTGCCTGTCTGGGAATGGGATACAATGGTTGGGAATGGGATTGTGTAGCCAGGAATGGGATCATGTGGTTTGGAATGGGATCGTGTGGTCTGGAATGGCGTGGTTGGGAATGGAATTGTGTGGCCGGGAATGGGATCCCATGGTTGGGAATGGGATTTTGTGGCTGGGAATGGGATGCCATTTCCGGGAATGGGATTTTGTGGCTGGGAATGGGATTGAGTGGTCGGGAATAGGATGATGTGGTCAGGAATGGGATTGTGTGGTTGGGAATGGGATTGAGTGGTCAGGAAAGGGATTACCTGGCTGGGAAAGGGATCGAGGGTTTGGGAATGGGATTTTGTGGTTGGGAATGGGATGGTGTGGTTTGGAATGGGATCCCGTGGTTGAGAATGGGATTGCATGGTTTGGAATGGATTTGAGTGGGCGGGAATGGGATTGTGCGGTTGGGAATGGAATCATGTGGCCGGGAATGGGATGGTGTGGTTTGGAATGGGATTGTGTGGCCAGGAATGGGATTGTGTGGCCAGGAATGGGATGGTGTGGTTTGGAATGGGATCACGGGGTCAGGAATGGGATTGTTTGGTTGGGAATAGGATCGTAGAGTTGGGAATGGGATCACATGGTTAGGAATGGGATTGTGTGGCTGGGAATGGGATCGTGTGGCCGGGAATAGGATGGCGTGGTTTGGAATGGGATCATGTGCTTGGGAATGGGATTTCATTGTTTGGAATGAGACCACATGGTCAGGAGTGGGATTTCGTGATTGGGAATGGGATCAAGTGGTTTGGAACGGGGTCACCTGCCTGGGAATGGGATAGCATGTTTGGGAATGGGATTTTGGGGCTGGGAATGGGATCCCGTGGTTGGGAATGGGATTGCATGGTTTGGAATGGGATCACAGGGTTTGGAATAGGATGGCGTGGTTGGGAACAGGATCGTGTGGTTCGGAATGGGATCACGGGGTCAGGAATGGGATTTTATGGCTGGGAATAGGATTGTGTGGCTGGGAATAGGATCACATGGTTGGGAATGGGATCCTGTGGCTGGGAATGGGATCCCATGGTTGGGAATGGGATTGCATGGTCAGGAATGGGATTGTGTGGTTGGGAATGGGATGCCATGGTTGGGAATGGGATCATGTGGCTGGGAATGGGATTGTGTGGTTGGGAATGGGATTTTGTGGCCAGGAATGGGTTTGTGTGGCTGGGAATAGGATGGTGTGGTTTGGGAATAGGATGGTGTGGTCGGGAATGGGATCACCTGGCTGGGAATGGGATTCCCTCACTGGGAATGGGATGGTGCGATTTGGAATGGGATTTTGTGGCTGGGAATGAGATTTTGCAGCCAGAAATGGGATGGTGTGCTTTGGAATGGGATCACATGGTTGGGAATGGGATTGTGTGGTTTGGAATGGGATTTTGTGGTTGGGAACGGGATTTTGTGGTTGGGAATGGGATCCTGTGGTTGGGAATGGGATTGCCTGGCTGGGAATGGGATACAATGGTTGGGAATGGGATTGTGTAGCCAGGAATGGGATGGTGTGGTTTGGAATGGGATCACAGGGCTGGGAATGGGATCGTGTGGTTTGGAATGGGATCGTGTGGTCTGGAATGGGTTGGTTGGGAATGGAATTGTGTAGCTGGGAATGGGATTGCCTGTCTGAAAATGGTATTTTGTAGCTGGAAATGGGATTGTGTGGCTGGGAATGGGATCGTGTGGCCGGGAATAGGATGGTGTGGTTTGGAATGGGATCACAGGGTTTGGAATAGGATGGCGTGGTTGGGAACAGGATCGTGTGGTTTGGAATGGGATCACGGGGTCAGGAATGGGATTGTTTGGTTGGGAATAGGATCGTAGAGTTGGGAATGGGATCACATGGTTGGGAATGGGATTTTGTGGCTGGGAATGGGATGACATGCTTGGGAATGGGATCACATGGTTGGGAATGGGATTGCCTGGTTGGGAATGGGATTTCGTGGCTGGGAATGGGATGGTGTGGCTGGGAATGGGATACAATGGTTGGGAATGGGATTGCGTGGTCAGGAATAGGATGGTGTGGTTTGGAATGGGATCACGTGGTTGGGAGTGGGTTCGAGTGGGCGGGAATGGGATTGTGAGGTTGGGAATGGGATCACATGGTTGGGAATGGGATGCAATGGCCGGGAATGGGATCATGTGGCTGGGAATGGGATTGAGTGGTCGGGAATAGGATGACGTGGCCAGGAATGGGATTGTGTGGGCGGGAATGGGATTGTGTGGTTGGGAATGGGATCACGGGGTCGGGAATGGGATTGTTTTGTTGGGAATAGGATGGTGTGGTTTGGGAATAGGATGGTGTGGTCGGGAATGGGATCACCTGGCTGGGAATGGGATCCCCTCACTGGGAATGGGATGGTGCGATTTGGAATGGGATTTTGTGGCTGGGAATGAGATTTTGCAGCCAGAAATGGGATGGTGTGGTTTGGAATGGGATCACATGGTTGGGAATGGGATTGTGTGGTTTGGAATGGGATTTTGTGGTTGGGAACGGGATTTTGTGGTTGGGAATGGGATCCTGTGGTTGGGAATGGGATTGCCTGTCTGGGAATGGGATACAATGGTTGGGAATGGGATTGTGTAGCCAGGAATGGGATGGTGTGGTTTGGAATGGGATCACAGGGCTGGGAATGGGATCGTGTGGGCGGGAATGGGATTGTGAATTTGGGAATGGGATCACATGGTTGGGAATGGGATGCAATGGCCGGGAATGGGATCATGCGGCTGGGAATGGGATGGTGTGGCCGGGAAAAGGATGACGTGGCCAGGAATGGGATTGTGTGGCTGGGAACGGGATTGTGTGGTCAAGAATGGGATCACCTGCCTGGGAATGGGATGGCATGGTTTGGAATGTGATTGTGTGGCTGGGAATGGGATCATGTGCTTGGGAATGGGATTTTGTGGCTGGGAATGGGATCCCGTGGCTGGGAATGGGATTGCATGGTTGGGAATGGGATTGTGTGGCTGGGAATGGGATCATTTGCTTGGGAATGGGATTTTGTGGCTGGGAATGGGATCCCATGGTTGGGAATGGGATTGCCTGTCTGGGAATGGGATCATGTGCTTGGGAATGGGATCATCTGATCAGGAATGGGATTGCCTGTCTGGGAATGGGATCACGTGCTTGGGAATGGGATTTTGTGGCTGGGAATGGGATCCCATGGTTGGGGATGGGATAGCATGGTTGGGAATGGGATTGTGTGGCTGGGAATGGGATCCCATGGTTGGGAATGGGATTGTGTGGCTGGGAATGGGATCATTTGCTTGGGAATGGGATTTTGTGGCTGGGAATGGGATCGTGTGGCCGGGAGTAGGATGGAGTGGTTTGGAATTGGATCACGTGATCAGGAATGGGATTGTGCGGCCAGGAATGGGATGGTGGGGTCGGAAATGGGATTGTGCTGCCAGGAATGGGATCACGTGATCAGGAATGGGGTTGTGCTGCCAGGAATGGGATGACATGATCCGGGAATGGGATCATCCCATCCACGCCAGGATTTTGGGGTGACACCAGCAGATCCCCTGGCACATCCCGCTCCCATTGGGAACGGGACAGGGAGGGAATTCCCTCCTCCAAACCCCTGGAAAATCGGCTGCATCCAGGCAGGAACGGGGCTGGGCCCCTCCCCTCCCATCCAGCCGTATCCATAGGGATGGATCCCGTTTCCCGGCCCTGGTGGGCGATCCCCACGTTCCATCCCGTGGGAACGCCACGTGAGGGCTGGATCCCAGGGAAAAGATGGATTTGAGGTGGGAATGCTGGAGCCAAGGAATGGCTTCCAGCTGAGTTATCCATGGATAACCAGAAATCCAGGAACACATCCCTACCCCATCCCCACTATCCCTTCCTGGAAAAGCAGATCCCAACTGGATATTCCCAGATTTTCTCCTGGTTCCCACCCCCAGCAGCCTCTGGAAGCTGTGGCCGGGTTATTTTTGGGATTTTCAGAGCAGATCCCAGGGGAAAGATGGATTTGGGGTGGGAATGCCGGAGCCAGGGAATGGCTTCCAGCCGGGTTATCCATGGATAACCAGAATCCAGGAATCCAGGAACACATCCCTACCCCATCCCCACCATCCCTTCCTGGAAAAGCGGATCCCAACCGGATATTCCCAGATTTTCTCCGGTCCCCACCCCCAGCAGCCTCTGGAAGCTGCAGCTGGGTTATTTTTGGGATTTCCGAGGCAGATCCCAGGGGAAAGATGGATTTGGGATGGGAATGCCGGAGCCAGGGAATGGCTTCCAGCTGGGTTATCCATGGATAACCGGAATCCAGGAATCCAGGAACACATCCCTACCCCATCCCCACCCCATCTCCACCATCGCTGCCTGGAAAAGCGGATCCCAACCGGATATTCCCAGATTTTCTCCCAGTTCCCACCCCCAGCAGCCTCTGGAAGCTGTGGCTTGGTTATTTTTGGGATTTCCGAGGCAGATCCCAGGGGAAAGATGGATTTGGGGTGGGAATGCTGGAGCCAGGGAATGGCTTCCAGCCGGGTTATCCATGGATAACCAGAAATCCAGGAATCCATCCCTGCCCAAGCCCCACCACCCCTGCCTGGAAAAGCAGATCCCAGCTGGATATTCCCAGATTTTCTCCCTGTTCCCACCCCCCAGCAGCCTCTGGAAGCTGCGGCCGGGTCATTTTTGGGATTTTTGGAGCAGATCCCAGGGAAAAGCTGGATTTGGGGTGGGAATGCCGGAGCCAGGGAATGACTTCCAGCCGGGTTATCCATGGATAACTGGAATCCAGGAATCCAGAAACACATCCCTACCCCATCCCCACCATCCCTGCCTGGAAAAGCGGATCCCAACCGGATATTCCCAGATTTTCTCCCTGTTCCCACCCCCAGCAGCCTCTGGAAGCTGCGGCCGGGTTATTTTTGGGATTTCCAAGGCAGATCCCAGGGGAAAGCTGGATTTGGGGTGGGAATGCCGGAGCCAGGGAATGACTTCCAGCCGGGTTATCCATGGATAACCAGAAATCCAGGAACACATCCCCACCCCATCCCCACCATCCCTTCCTGGAAAAGCGGATCCCAACTGGATATTCCCAGATTTTCTCCCTGTTCCCACCCCCAGCAGCCTCTGGAAGCTGTGGCCGGGTTATTTTTGGGATTTTTTGGAGCAGATCCCAGGGAAAAGCTGGATTTGGAGTGGGAATGCTGGAGCCAAGGAATGACTTCCAGGTGGGTTATCCATGGATAACCAGAATCCAGGAATCCATCCCTGCCCAAGCCCCTCCAGCCTTGCCTGGAAAAGCAGATCCCAACCGGATATTCCCAGATTTTCTCCCGGTTCCCACCCCCAGCAGCCTCTGGAAGCTGTGGCCGGGTTATTTTTGGGATTTCCAAGGCAGATCCCAGGGAAAAGCTGGATTTGGGGTGGGAATGCCGGAGCCAGGGAATGGCTTCCAGCTGGGTTATCTATGGATAACTGGAATCCAGGAATCCAGGAATCCATCCCTACCCCATCCCCACCATCCCTTCCTGGAAAAGCGGATCCCAACTGGATATTCCCAGATTTTCTCCCTGTTCCCACCCCCAGCAGCCTCTGGAAGCTGCAGCTGGGTTATTTTTGGGATTTCCGAGGCAGATCCCAGGGGAAAGATGGATTTGGAGTGGGAATGCCAGAGCCAGGGAATGACTTCCAGCTGAGTTATCCATGGATAACTGGAATCCAGGAATCCAGGAACACATCCGCACCCAAGCCCCACCATCCCTGCCTGGAAAAGCAGATCCCAACCGGATATTCCCAGATTTTCTCCCTGTTCCCACCCCCAGCAGCCTCTGGAAGCTGCGGCCGGGTTATTTTTGGGATTTCCAAGGCAGATCCCAGGGGAAAGATGGATTTGGGGTGGGAATGCCGGAGCCAGGGAATGACTTCCAGCCGGGTTATCCATGGACAACCGGAATCCAGGAATCCAGGAATCCACCCCTGCCCAAGCCCCACCATCCCTGCCTGGAAAAGCAGATCCCAGCCGGGTATTCCCAGATTTTCTCCCTGTTCCCACCCCCCAGCAGCCTCTGGAAGCTGTGGCCGGGTTATTTTTGGGATTTTTGGAGCAGATCCCAGGGAAAAGATGGATTTGGAGTGGGAATGTTGGAGCCAAGGAATGGCTTCCAGCTGAGTTATCCATGGATAACCAGAAATCCAGGAATCCATCCCTGCCCAAGCCCCACCATCCCTGCCTGGAAAAGCAGATCGCAACCGGATATTCCCAGATTTTCTCCCTGTTCCCACCCCCAGCAGCCTCTGGAAGCTGTGGCCGGGTTATTTTTGGGATTTTTGGAGCAGATCCCAGGGAAAAGCTGGATTTGGGGTGGGAATGCCGGAGCCAGGGAATGACTTCCAGCCGGGTTATCCATGGACAACCGGAATCCAGGAATCCAGGAACACATCCCCACCCCATCCCCACCATCCCTGCCTGGAAAAGCAGATCCCAGCTGGATATTCCCAGATTTTCTCCCTGTTCCCACCCCCAGCAGCCTCTGGAAACTGTGGCCGGGTTATTTTTGGGATTTCCGAGGCAGATCCCAGGGAAAAGCTGGATTTGGAGTGGGAATGCTGGAGCCAAGGAATGACTTCCAGGTGGGTTATCCATGGATAACCAGAAATCCAGGAATCCATCCCCACCATCCCTGGAAAAGTGGGTCCCAGTCAGATATTCCCAGATTTTCTCCCTGTTCCCACCCCCAGCAGCCTCTGGAAGCTGCGGCCGGGTTATTTTTGGGATTCCAGCAGGATTTGGAAATGAGGGCTGGGATTTTATCGGGATGGGTGGAGCGTGGCACGGCCCTGGAACGCTCATTCCCTCAGGAGCTGCAGGGATTTAAGGATCCCTGTTTTGCAGGAGGGATTTGGGGATCAAAATCCGGGAATAATTCCCAAATTCCACCTCATTTCATGCTTTGGAAAGGTGTTTCCACATTCCCACACCAAAAAACCCCGGGAATGGGGAACAGCCTGGATTATCCCGGTTTTCAGCATTCCCAAGTCCCA
>NW_026992899.1:0-26565 GCF_028769735.1 Zonotrichia leucophrys gambelii
TGGGTGGCGGTGGCCCTGAATACACATAGCAGGATGGCTCGCAACCCAAGGTGGCACCAGTGCGTGTCGGGCCGGATTGATAGAGGCAAGAGGCTCTGCAATTGCCAGCAGATGACGGGCAGGTCAGTTTTACTTCCAGGAAAAGTCTCGTCGTTTGTGTTCCGGGCAGTGGTTGCTGGAGTGGCGGCTGGCTCCTGAAAATCCACGATACGCAGGATGGTTCCAGATGAAAGTTGGCACCAGTGCCGAGTGCGGGCTGGATTGATAGGAGCAAGAGGCTCCTTGCAATCGGCCAGCCAAGTGCGGGAGGGCAGGTTTTACTTCCAGGGAAAAGGCGTGGTTTTGTTCTGGGCCTGTGGCTGGGTGTGGTGCGCTGCTCCTGAAATCCACAATACGCAGGATGGTTCCCAGATGAAAGGTGGCACAGTGCCAAGTTGGTAGTTGAATAGGCCAGAGCTGCCAGGCCAGAAGGGGAGGGGTTCTGTTTATGCAGGAAAATGTCGGATTGTTTGGGCTTGTGGGCAGGGCCGGCTGGCCAACTAGAAGGATGGTCCTAGATGAAGGTGGCCCAGCCAAGTGGGCTGGTGCCAAGCAGGCTGATCAGGCAGTGTCTGCAGCCGCCAGCGGGAAGGGTTAATTTTGTTTGCCAGGGAAAAGGGCCTGGTTTGGTTCGGCGCTGTGGCTGGGGTGGCGCGGTCCTAAAATCCACATCGCGGTGGTTCGTAAGGTGCCCGTGAGTGGGGTGTGAGAAGTGGCCAAACGCCGCCGATGGGAGTGTTTATTCCGAAGCGGGGGCCTGGGAGGCGTGTGTCCATGCGAGCCGTCCCATCCAGGGGTGAAAGCAAGGCTCGATTACCAGGCGGCGGCTCAGAGTCGGTTTTTTCGGGGGGTTGGATGGCGCTGCCTGAAAATCCACACGCTGGTTCCAGAAAGTGGCACCAGGCATCGGTGGTGATAGAGCAAGGCCTGCATCTGCGCCAGAGGAGTATTTACAGAGGCGTTGTCGGGTGGAGTTCGGCTTCATGGTGTCTAATGCGCAGATGGTGATTCCAAGTGGTGGCGGCGGAGTGGGATGGCTCTAATCAATAGCAGGATGTCAGATGAAAGGTGGCACTGCAGTGGTGATACAGTGCTGCAATGCCAGCCAGAGGGGCGTCAGTTTCCGGAAGCGTGTTTGTTGGGGTGTGGCTGGGGCGGGCCTGAATCCACATACGCAGAGTCCCATGAAGGTGCACAGGCAGTGCGGTTGATAACAAGTGCGCAATGCAGCAGCGGGTAGTTTCAGGAAAGGCGTGTGTGTGGCCTTGTGGGGGTGGCTCCGAACAGATCGCAGGATGTTCCGAAAGGTGCACCATCAGTGGCTGTTTGTAGAGTGCTCTAATCAGCAACGGGGGTGTTTTTGCCAGGAAAAGCTGTTTGTGTTGGGCTGTGGTGGGTGCGGCTGTCTGAACCGATACGCAGATTTCATGAAGTGCACCATCCAGGGTTGATAACAGGCTCGCAATTGCAGCAAGGGCAGGAGTTACTTCGGAAGCGTGATTTTGGGTGTGGGAGTGGCGTGGCCCTGAAACAAAGCTGATGGTCCAGAAGTGCCATGCAGTGGGTGTTGATAGAGGCCTGCAATCTGCACGAGGGGGTATTTTTTTCGGAAAGGGCGTTGTGTGGGGGCCTGTGGGAGTGCGGCTGGCTCGAATCCACATAGCAGGATGGTCAATATGCACATGCAGTGCTTTGATAGAAGTGGTCTGCAATTGCGCAGGCGGGGTTTTTCCGGGAAGGGCGTGGTTTGGGCCCGTGGCTGGATGGCGGCGGTCGAAATCCGTAGCAGAGGTCCATGAAGGCAGGCAGGGTGTATGGTCTGCATCAGCCAGAAGGGTGTTTTCGGGAAGCGTGTTTTGGGTGTGTGGTGGCCGCGCCCTGAAATCCACAAGCGGTGGTCAGAAAGGTCCAGTCCAGTGCGGTTGATACAAGTGGTCTGCATTGCAGCCAAGAATCCACGATATGCAGGATGGTTCCAGATGAAAGGTGGCACCATGCCGAGTCGGGCTGGATTGATAGAGGAAGTGGCTCCTGCAATCTGCCAGCCAGATGCGGGCAGGTCAGTTTTACTTCCGGGAAAAGGGCCGTGTTTGTGTTCGGGGCCTGTGGCTGGGAGTGCCGGCAGGCTCCTGAAAATCCACGATACGCAGGATGGTTCCCAGATGAAAGGTGGCACAGTGCCAAGATGGGCAGGTTTGATATTACCAAGTGGCTGCTGCAATTGCCAGCCAGATGAGGGCAGGTCAGTTTTACTTCCAGGGAAAAGGCCGTGTTTGTGTTTGGGGCCTGTGGCTGGGAGTGGCCGGCTGGCTCCTGAAAATCCACATACGCAGGATGGTTCCCAGATGAAAGGTGGCACCAGTCCGAGTCGGCTGGTTTGATAGAGGCAAGTGCTCTGCAATCTGCCAGCCAGAAGCGGGGGGTGAGTTTTCTTTGCCAGGGAAAAGGGCCGTAGTTTGTGTTCGGGGGCTGTGGCTGGGAGTGGCCGGCTGGCTCCTGAAAATCCACGATACGCAGATGGTTCCAGATGAAAGGTGGCACCAGTGCCAAGATGGCTGGTTTGATATTACCAAGGGCTGCTGCAATGTGCCAGCCAGATGATGGGCAGGTCAGTTTTACTTCCAGGGAAAAGGCCGTGTTTTTTGGGGCTGTGGCTGGGAGTGGCCGGCTGGCTCCTGAAAATCCACGATACGCAGGATGGTTCCCAGATGAAAGGTGGCACCAGTGCCAAGTCGGGCTGGTTTGATAGAGGCAAGTGGCTCCTGCAATCTGCCAGCCAGAAGCGGGACAGGTGAGTTTTGTTTGCCAGGGAAAAGGGCCGTAGTTTGTGTTCGGGGGCCTGTGGCTGGGAGTGGCCGGCTGGCTCCTGAAAATCCACATTACGGAGGATGGTTCCCAGATGAAAGGTGGCACCAGGCGAGTCGGGCTGGTTTGATAGAGGGAAGTGGCTCCTGCAATCTGCCAGCCAGAAGCGGGGGGGGTGAGTTTTCTTTGCCAGGGAAAAGGGCCGTGGTTTGTGTTCGGGGGCCTGTGGCTGGGAGTGGCCGGCTGGCTCCTGAAAATCCACGATACGCAGGATGGTTCCCAGATGAAAGGTGGCACCAGTGCCGAGCGGGCTAGTTTGATAGAGGGAAGTGGCTCCTGCAATCTGCCAGCCAGAAGGGGCGGGTGAG
This sequence comes from Zonotrichia leucophrys gambelii, assembly GCF_028769735.1. Taxonomy (NCBI): domain Eukaryota; kingdom Metazoa; phylum Chordata; class Aves; order Passeriformes; family Passerellidae; genus Zonotrichia; species Zonotrichia leucophrys. The sequence continues at coordinate 3,213 of NW_026992899.1, forward strand.
TTTTGTTTGCCAGGGAAAAGGGCCGTGGTTTGTGTTTGGGGCCTGTTTGGGTGGGAGTGGCCGGCTGGCTCCTGAAAATCCACGATACGCAGGATGGTTCCCAGATGAAAGGTGGCACCAGTGCCGAGTCGGGCTGCATTGATAGAGGCAAGTGGCTCCTGCAATCTGCCAGCCAGAAGCGAGGGGTTAAGTTTTTTCCAGGGAAAAGGGCCGTGGTTTGTGTTCGGGGGCATGTGGCTGGGAGTGGCCGTGGCTCCTGAAAATCCACGATACGCAGGATGGTTCCCAGATGAAAGGTGGCACCAGTGCCAAGTCGGTCTGCTTTGATAGAGGCAAGTGGCTCCTGAATCTGCCAGCCAGAAGCGGGGCGGGTGAGTTTTTTTGCCAGGGAAAAGGGCCGTGGTTTGTGTTCGGGGGCCTGTGGCTGGGAGTGGCCGGCAGGCTCCTGAAAATCCACGATACGCAGGATGGTTCCCAGATGAAAGGTGGCAGCAGTGCCAAGATGGGCAGGTTTGATATTACCAAGTGGCTGCTGCAATGTGCCAGCCAGATAATGGGCAGGTCAGTTTTACTTCCAGGGAAAATGGCCGTAGTTGTGTTTGGGGCTGTGGCTGTGCAGTGGGCCGGCTGGCTCCTGAAAATCCACGATACACAGGATGGTTCCCAGATCAAAGGTGGCACCAGTGTCGAGTCGGGCTCGTGTTGATGGAGGCAAGTGGCTCCTGCAATCTGCCAGCCAGAAGCGGGCGGGTGAGTTTTTTTGCCAGGGAAAAGGGCCTGTGGTTTGTGTTCGGGGGCCTGTGGCTGGAGTGGCCGTTGGCTCCTGAAAATCCACGATAGCAGGATGGTTCCCAGATGAAAGGTGGCACCAGTGCCAGTTGGACACGTTTGATATACCAAGTGGCTCCTGCAATCTGCCAGCCAGAAGCGGGACAGGTGAGATTTTTTGCCAGGGGAAAAGGGCCGTGGTTTGTGTTCGGGGGCCTGTGGCTGGGAGTGGCCGGCTGGCTCCTGAAAATCCACGATACACAGGATGGTTCCCAGATGAAAGGTGGCACCAGTGCCGAGTCTGGCTGGTTTGACAGAGGCAAGTGGCTCCTGCAATCTGCCAGCCAGATGATGGGCAGGTCAGTTTTACTTCCAGGGAAAAGGGCCGTAGAATATTTTTGGGGACTTGTGGCTGGGAGTGGCCGGCTGGCCCCAGAAAATCCACAATACGCTGGATGGCTCCCAGACCCAAGGTGGCACCAGTGCCAAGTCGGGCTGGTTTGATAGAGGCAAGTGGCTCCTGCAATCTGCCAGCCAGAAGCGGGGCGGGTGAGTTTTCTTTGCCAGGGAAAAGGGCCGTGGTTTGTGTTCGGGGGCCTGTGGCTGGGAGTGGCGGGCTGGCTCCTGAGAATCCACGATACACAGGATGGTTCCCAGATGAAAGGTGGCACCAGCGCCAAGTTGGACACGTTTGATAATACCAAGTGGCTGCTGCAATGTGCCAGCCAGATGATGGGCAGGTCAGTTTTACTTCCAGGGAAAGGGGCCGTAGATTGCTTTTGGGGACATGTGGCTGGGAGTGGCCGGCTGGCCCCTGAAAATCCACAATACGCTGGATGGCTCCCAGACCCAAGGTGGCACCAGTGCCAAGTCGGGCTGGTTTCATAGATGGAAGTGGCTCCTGCAATCTGCTAGCCAGAAGCGGGACAGGTAAATTTTGTTTGCCAGGAAAAAGGTCCGTCGTTTGTGTTTGGGGGCCTGTGGCAGGGAGTGGCCGGCTGGCTACTGAAAATCCACGATACGCAGGATGGTTCCCAGATGAAAGGTGGCACCCGTGCCGAGTCTGGCTGGTTTGATAGAGGCAAGTGGCTCCTGCAATCTGCCAGCCAGAAGCGGGGCGGGTGAGTTTTGTTTGCCAGGGAAAAGGGCCATGGTTTGTGTTCGGGGGCCTGTGGCTGGGAGTGGCCGGCTGGCTCCTGAAAATCCACGATACGCAGGATGGTTCCCAGATGAAAGGTGGCACCAGTGCCGAGCCGGACTGGTTTCATAGAGGGAAGTGGCTCCTGCAATCTGCCAGCCAGAAGCGGGACAGGTGAGTTTTGTTTGCCAGGGAAAAGGGCCGTAGTTTTTGTTCGGCGGCCTGTGGCTGGGAGTGGCCGGCTGGCTCCTAAAAATCCACAACACGCAGGATGGTTCCCAGATGAAAGGTGGCACCAGTGCCGAGCCGGGCTGGTTTGATAGAGGGAAGTGGCTCCTGCAATCTGCCAGCCAGAAGCGGGGCGGGTGAGTTTTCTTTGCCAGGGAAAAGGGCCGTGGTTTGTGTTCGGGGGCCTGTGGCTGGGAGTGGCCGGCTGGCTCCTGAAAATCCACGATACACAGGATGGTTCCCAGATGAACGGTGGCACCAGTGCCGAGCCGGGCTGGTTTGATAGAGGGAAGTGGCTCCTGCAATCTGCCAGCCAGAAGCGGGCGGGTGAGTTTTGTTTGCCAGGGAAAAGGGCCGTGGTTTGTGTTCGGGGGCCTGTGGCTGGGAGTGGCCGGCTGGCTCCTGAAAATCCACGATACGCAGGATGGTTCCCAGATGAAAGGTGGCACCAGTGCCGAGTCGGGCTGCATTGATAGAGGCAAGTGGCTCCTGCAATCTGCCAGCCAGAAGCGAGGGGTTAAGTTTTGTTTGCCAGGGAAAAGGGCCGTGGTTTGTGTTCGGGGGCATGTGGCTGGGAGTGGCCAGTTGGCTCCTGAAAATCCACGATACGCAGGATGGTTCCCAGATGAAAGGTGGCACCTGTGCCAAGTCGGTCTGGTTTGATAGAGGCAAGTGGCTCCTGAAATCTGCCAGCCAGAAGCGGGGCGGGTGAGTTTTCTTTGCCAGGGAAAAGGGCCGTGGTTTGTGTTCGGGGGCCTGTGGCTGGGAGTGGCCGGCTGGCTCCTGAAAATCCACGATACGCAGGATGGTTCCCAGATGAAACGTGGCAGCAGTGCTGTCTAGGTTTAGAGCAAATTTGGGGAAGAATCCCCCCAAAGGAGCTCTGGTGGGAAAAGCAGATCCAATCGGCCCCTCCCCCCAACTGGTCCGGGAGGAAAGAAAAATACCTCCTTGGAGAAAGGTGGAAAAAAACCCCTGTTTATTAAACAATAAGACCAAAACAGTATCAAAACAATGAGACCCCTTGCCACTCTAAAAGAGATGACAAACTGAGAAAAAACCCCGAGTTCAAGCAGCAGCTCACTCAGTCTCTGATCAGTCCCTCCGGTGCTGGAATTGTCGCAGGCCAGGCCTGGCCTGGTGGGCCACAACTGCAGCTGCCGGTGTTCTCCTGGGTGTTCAGTCCAGAGCAGTTCCAAGAGGTCCAAAGAAAAGGGAAAAAACAGTCCAGGGAACTTCTTTGCCTCAGCTAGCTAACACTAACTAAAAAGCAAAAGAAGAGCTCTCTGTCCCGCTGTCTGTCCGCAGACAACACAGTCAGGAGCAGGAATGTGGAGGAGTGCAGTGTCTGAAAACAAACTGCGCGCTTCTTCTCCCTCCCCCTTCACTCTCTGTAACACTCTTAAAGGTACAAAACTTATTATTATTCAGCATAAACAGAATGAGACGATTGGGGATAAAAGCATCATATAGTCAACCCAGGACATTCCACCCCTTATCCCCATATCGTCTGCTTACTACTAAAACTAATATAAATTCTAACTCTACAAGTACATACATGATACATCCATTATACAACTATACACAGACAATGGTAATAACATTCAGGAAACAGTGATATTTATACAGGTTTTATCCAACAATCAGGTCTCCCTGAGGTACACATCGTGTTCTTCCATCTTTTTGCATTATCCACCACGTGCAACCTGGTCCCTGAGCAAAGACAACCCCACGAATGGGTTTGTCTGTACTCGAGGCAGAATTGATCCACACAGTCTTCCCTAACAAACCTCTGACATGTACCACTGGGACTTTGTCTCCATCTACTCTCTGCAAAGGCTCAGATTGGGCAGGGCCGACTCGGTTAGTAGAGCCTCGGGTGTTAACTAACCAGGTGGCCTTTGCCAGATGCTGATCCCAGTTCTTGAAAGATCCCCCACCTAATGCTTTCAATGTGGTTTTTAACAGTCCATTGTACCTCTCTACTTTGCCTGCAGCTGGTGCATGGTAGGGGATATGGTACACCCACTCAATGCCATGTTCCCTAGCCCAGGTGTTGACAAGGCTGTTCTTGAAATGAGTCCCATTGTCTGACTCAATCCTCTCAGGGGTGCCATGTCTCCACAGAACTTGCTTTTCCAGGCCCAGGATGGTGTTCCGGGCTGTAGCATGAGGCACAGGGTAGGTTTCCAGCCATCCAGTGGTGGCCTCCACCATGGTCAGCACGTAGCGCTTGCCCTGGCGTGTCTGGGGCAGTGTGATGTAGTCAATCTGCCAGGCCTCCCCATACTTGTACTTGGACCACCGCCCACCGTACCAGAGGGGCTTCAGTCGCTTGGCCTGCTTGATGGCGGCACACGTCTCACAGTCATGGATAACCTGAGAAATACTGTCCATGGTTAGATCCACCCCTCGGTCTCGTGCCCACTTATAGGTGGCATCTCTGCCCTGGTGGCCTGAGGCATCATGGGCCCACCGAGCTAAGAATAACTCTCCTTTATGTTCCCAATCTAGGTCTATTTTGGACACCCCTATCTTTGCGGCTTGGTCTACCTGATCATTGTTTTGGTGCTCCTCATTAGCTCTACTCTTGGGTACATGGGCATCTACATGGCGGACCTTCACAGGCAGCTTCCCTACCCTGGTAGCAATGTCTTTCCACTCTTCAGCAGCCCAAATTGGCTTTCCTCTACGTTGCCAGTTAGCCTTTTTCCACCTCTCCAGCCATCCCCACAGAGCATTGGCTACCATCCATGAATCAGTATAAAGGTAGAGCTTTGGCCACTTCTCTCTCTCAGCAATGTCCAGGGCCAGTTGAACAGCTTTGAGTTCAGCAAGTTGGCTTGATCCACCTTCTCCTTCAGTGGCCTCTGCCACCTGCCGTGTGGGGCTCCATACAGCTGCTTTCCACTTCCGGTTCATTCCCACAATGCGGCAAGAACCATCAGTAAAGAGAGCGTATTGTGTATCTTCTGCTGGCAGTTGGTTGTATGGTGGAGCTTCTTCAGCTCGTGTCTCTTCTTGTTCCCCTTCATCAGAGAGACCAAAGTTTTCACCTTCGGGCCAATTTGTAATGACCTCCAAAATCCCAGGGCGATTCAGTTTACCTATATGGGCGCGCTGAGTGATGAGAGCAATCCACTTGCTCCATGTAGCACTGGTGGCATGGTGAGTGGAGGGAACCTTGCCTTTGAACATCCACCCCAGCACGGGTAGTCGGGGTGCCAGGAGGAGTTGTGCTTCAGTGCCTATTACCTCCGAAGCAGCCTGGACTCCTTCATAGGCAGCCAGGATTTCTTTCTCTGTTGGAGTGTAGTTGGCTTCAGACCCTCTGTAGCTTCGACTCCAAAATCCCAGTGGTCGACCCCGAGTCTCCTCAGGCACCTTCTGCCAAAGGCTCCAGGACAAGCCATGGTTCCCGGCTGCAGAGTAGAGCACATTCTTCACCTCTGGTCCTGTCCTGACTGGGCCAAGGGCTACTGCATGAGCAATCTCCTGCTTGATCTGTGCAAAGGCTTGTTGCTGCTCTGGGCCCCAGTGGAAAGTGTTCTTCTTACGGGTGACCAGGTAGAGAGGGCTCACGATCTGACTGTATTCGGGAATATGCATCCTCCAAAAACCTATGGCGCCTAGGAAAGCTTGTGTCTCTTTCTTATTGGTGGGTGGAGACATTGCTGTGATCTTGTTGATGACATCGGTGGGAATCTGACGCCGTCCGTCTTGCCACTTCACTCCCAGAAACTGGATCTCTTGAGCAGGTCCCTTGACTTTGTTCTTCTTGATGGCGAAGCCAGCTTTTAGGAGAATCTGGATAATTTTCTCCCCTTTCTCGAACACCTCTGCTGCTGTCTTCCCCCACACAATGATGTCATCAATATATTGCAAATGTTCTGGAGCCTCACCCTTTTCCAGTGCAGCCTGGATCAGTCCATGGCAGATGGTGGGGCTGTGCTTCCACCCCTGGGGCAATCGGTTCCAGGTGTACTGCACGCCTCTCCAGGTGAAAGCAAACTGAGGCCTGCATTCTGCTGCCAGAGGAATGGAGAAAAATGCATTGGCAATGTCTATAGTGGCGTACCACCTTGCTGCCTTGGACTCCAGCTCGTACTGGAGTTCCAGCATGTCCGGCACAGCAGCGCTCAGGGGTGGGGTCACTTCATTCAATGCACGATAGTCCACAGTCAATCTCCATTCTCCTTCAGATTTTCGCACAGGCCAGATGGGGCTGTTGAAGGGTGAGTGGGTCTTGCTGACCACCCCTTGGCTCTCCAGCTCTCGGATCATCTTATGGATGGGGATCACAGCATCTCGATTCGTTCGGTACTGTCGGCGGTGCACTGTTGAGGTGGCAATTGGCACTCGTTGCTCTTCCACCTTCAGGAGACCTACTGCAGATGGGCTGTCTGACAGTCCAGGCAAGCTGTTCAACTGCTTGACACCCTCTGTCTCTACAGCAGCTATTCCAAATGCCCATCTGAGTCCCTTTGGGTCTTTGAAATACCCACTTCGAAGGTAGTCTATGCCCAAAATACATGGGGCCTCTGGGCCAGTCACAATAGAGTGTTTCTTCCACTCATTTCCAGTCAAGCTCACCTCAGCTTCTACCAAAGTAAAATCCTGTGATCCCCCTGTCACACCAGCAATAGAAACAGACTCTGTCCCCACATGTCTCGATGGGATTAATGTGCATTGTGCACCAGTGTCAACCAAAGCTTTGTATTCTTGTGGTTCATATGTGCCAGGCCAACGAATCCACACAGTCCAAAAAACACGGTTTTCCCCAGCCTCTACCTGGCTAGAGGCAGGGCCCCTCTAAGCCTGGTTATCCTTCTTTCCCTGGGCATATGTCTTGGAGGTTCCTTCAAGGGGATCAAAAATATTGTCATTATCATCATATGTGACAGTTCGGTTACTGGCCACTGGAGCTGCTTCCCTTTTGGAACTTCCTCTCTGAATCTTCAGTTGTCTCACCCGTTGTGCCAGAGCAGAGGTAGGTTGTCTATGCCATCTCCTCATGTCTTCTCCACAATCACGCAAATAGAACCACAGCTCAGCTCGTGGGATGTACCTTCTCTCGCCGTCTGGGGAACGTCTGCGTTGGGTACCAGAACCTCTGATCTGTACCGCCGAGATTTGGAGAAAGCTCTCTTTAATCTCCTCCCTCAGTTTCTTGTGACCCTCCTCTATCTTGTCCTCTAATTTTTGAAGACGTGTTTCCACCGCTGCGATTCTGGCATGTGTTGGGCCATGTACAGCATCTGCATATGCTCGGAGCTTCCTTGCCATGTCAAGCACAGTCTCACCCCTCTCATCCCTCTTCATGATGGCTAAGGCAGAGGCATATTCATGTGGCCCGAGTCGTACGAGTTTTCGCCACATCACAGACGTGCATGGTACTAAGTCTGGGTTCCTAGTTGTTACATCATCTGAGAAGATAATCTCAACCACGGCCATTTCTCTCAGGCGTTGGATCCCTTGCTCTATTGTCTTCCACTGAGTCTGCTGCATATAGAGATCGTCTGCACACAGGTATCTTTCTGCTACACTTCTTAGGACCCGTTCCCAGAGGCTCTGAGAGTTAGCCCCCCTCATCATTCCTTGGTCTATGACAGTATCCTGTGACAGGGATCCCAAATGCCTGGCTTCCGTGCCATCCAAAATTGTAGCCTCGCCTGCAGCATCCCAGAGACGGACCAGCCAACTAATTATGGATTCATCAGACCTTCGAGTGTAGTCCTTCCTTAGGCCACGAAGGTCCTTCAGGGAATAAGACTCAATATTTGCATCTGATCTTGCACCTGCTGCTTTGACTCCTGATTTTACGTCAGGAGGCATTGAGGTTCCTTCTCCTGTATCATCACCATCATCATCATCATCATCCACTGGTCGATCAGTTTTTTCCGTGCGTTTCCCACTTCTAGTACTGGTAGCAACAGCCATGGGTTTAGATGCTGGCTTAGGCTCACTGTCTGGTCTAGCTGCTGGCTCTGAGCCTGGGCTGTTGGCTACAGCTTGAGTGACTGGGATAGCTGATTTATCTCCCTGCCCCCCTGCCTCTGTCTGCTGCCCAACAGTATCTAACAAAGTGCGATAAGCATAGGCCAGGGCCCAGCTTATTGCAATTAGCCTTTTCTCCTTAGAATCGTCATGGCACTTCTCCTTTAGGTATTTCCCCACCTCTGCTGCGTTCTGAATTTGTTCCCGTGGGAAATCCCAGTCTACAGGATCAGAAAATTCCTTCAGGGTTTGGCCTATATTTTCCCATTCTCCACCCCACTCAGGATTTTTCACGCCTGCATCTGCTTCTGGATCAGGGGTCTCACCAGCTCCTCTGGATATCTCAGCCCTTATTCTAGAGAAGCTGCAGACCATATAGAGGAAACTTACCAAATTAAATACCAGAAAGATGGTCTCTTTAACATTCAGGGGAAACTGAACATTCTCAAAAAGTGACATAACCGATCCAAAGGAGAAGAGGGAAAGGGAAGGCTGGAAAGTCTCATTCTTAGCTCCTCCTCTAACAGACTGAGTGTAGTTACTAATAAATTCCCAAAACATACCACTGGAATTGGGATGCAGGGTAGGATGAAGAAACCATAAACCATACATGCTGTAAACAGAGGTCAGTATCTTTTTGAACGCTTTATAAATCATTATCACCAAGGCCAGCACAACCGCTATTCCAATCCGTACCCCTCTACCGTAAAAATTACTTGTTAAGGACAATAATCCTAATGACCAGAAAGGTATTGAAACCTCAAAAAGGTCTAGAGCCCAGAGCCATACAGAGGCGTTCTCAACCAGAGACATCAGGGGTTCAAGCAGCATAGCTACTAACTGCTTTAACAACAACAGACACACAATTAATAGGGCTTTTTTCCACATTTTCCAGCCGCGCGTTGGGCGCCAATTCATGTATTTGTCTAGGTTTAGAGCAAATTTGGGGAAGAATCCCCCCAAAGGAGCTCTGGTGGGAAAAGCAGATCCAATCGGCCCCTCCCCCCAACTGGTCCGGGAGGAAAGAAAAATACCTCCTTGGAGAAAGGTGGAAAAAAACCCCTGTTTATTAAACAATAAGACCAAAACAGTATCAAAACAATGAGACCCCTTGCCACTCTAAAAGAGATGACAAACTGAGAAAAAACCCCGAGTTCAAGCAGCAGCTCACTCAGTCTCTGATCAGTCCCTCCGGTGCTGGAATTGTCGCAGGCCAGGCCTGGCCTGGTGGGCCACAACTGCAGCTGCCGGTGTTCTCCTGGGTGTTCAGTCCAGAGCAGTTCCAAGAGGTCCAAAGAAAAGGGAAAAAACAGTCCAGGGAACTTCTTTGCCTCAGCTAGCTAACACTAACTAAAAAGCAAAAGAAGAGCTCTCTGTCCCGCTGTCTGTCCGCAGACAACACAGTCAGGAGCAGGAATGTGGAGGAGTGCAGTGTCTGAAAACAAACTGCGCGCTTCTTCTCCCTCCCCCTTCACTCTCTGTAACACTCTTAAAGGTACAAAACTTATTATTATTCAACATAAACAGAATGAGACGATTGGGGATAAAAGCATCATATAGTCAACCCAGGACAAGTGCCAAGATGGGCAGGTTTGATATTACCAAGTGGCTGCTGCAATGTGCCAACCAGATGATGGGCTGGTCTGTGTTACTTCCAGGGAAAATGGCCGTAGTTTGTGTTTGGGGGCCTGTGGCTGTGCGGGGCCGGCTGGCCCCAGAAAATCCACGATACACAGGATGGTTCCCAGATGAAAGGTGGCACCAGTGTCGAGTCGGGCTCGTGTGATAGAGGCAAGTGTCTCCTGCAATCTGCCAGCCAGAAGCGGGGCGGGTGAGTTTTCTTTGCCAGGGAAAAGGGCTGTGGTTTGTGTTCGGGGGCCTGTGGCTTGGAGTGGCCGGCTGGCTCCTGAAAATCCACGATATGCAGGATGGTTCCCAGATGAAAGGTGGCAGCAGTGCCGAGTCGGGCTGGTTTGATAGAGGCAAGTGGCTCCTGAAATCTGCCAGCCAGATGACAGGCAGGTCAGTTTTACTTCCAGGGAAAAGGGCCGTGGTTTGTGTTCGGGGGCATGTGGCTGGGAGTGGCCAGTTGGCTCCTGAAAATCCACGATACGCAGGATGGTTCCCAGATGAAAGGTGGCACCAGTGCCAAGTTGGACACGTTTGATATTACCAAGTGGCTCCTGCAATCTGCCAGCCAGAAGCGGGACAGGTGAGATTTGTTTGCCAGGGAAAAGGGCCGTGGTTTGTGTTCGGGGGCCTGTGGCTGGGAGTGGCCGGCTGGCTCCTGAAAATCCACGATACGCAGGATGGTTCCCAGATGAAAGGTGGCACCAGTGCCGAGTCGGGCTGGTTTGATAGAGGCAAGTGGCTCCTGCAATGTGCCAGCCAGATGATGGGCAGGTCAGTTTTACTTCCAGGGAAAAGGGCCGTAGAATGTTTTTGGGGACTTGTGGCTGGGAGTGGCCGGCTGGCCCCAGAAAATCCACAATACGCTGGATGGCTCCCAGACCCAAGGTGGCACCAGTGCCAAGTCGGGCTGGTTTGATAGAGGCAAGTGGCTCCTGCAATCTGCCAGCCAGAAGCGGGGCGGGTGAGTTTTCTTTGCCAGGGAAAAGGGCCGTGGTTTGTGTTCGGGGGCCTGTGGCTGGGAGTGGCGGGCTGGCTCCTGAGAATCCACGATACACAGGATGGTTCCCAGATGAAAGGTGGCACCAGCGCCAAGTTGGACACGTTTGATAATACCAAGTGGCTGCTGCAATGTGCCAGCCAGATGATGGGCAGGTCAGTTTTACTTCCAGGGAAAGGGGCCGTAGATTGTTTTTGGGGACTAGTGGCTGGGAATGGCCGGCTGGCCCCTGAAAATCCACAATACGCTGGATGGCTCCCAGACCCAAGGTGGCACCAGTGCCAAGTCGGGCTGGTTTCATAGATGGAAGTGGCTCCTGCAATCTGCTAGCCAGAAGCGGGACAGGTAAATTTTGTTTCCCAGGAAAAAGGTCCGTCGTTTGTGTTTGGGGGCCTGTGGCAGGGAGTGGCCGGCTGGCTACTGAAAATCCACGATACGCAGGATGGTTCCCAGATGAAAGGTGGCACCCGTGCCGAGTCTGGCTGGTTTGATAGAGGCAAGTGGCTCCTGCAATCTGCCAGCCAGAAGCGGGGCGGGTGAGTTTTGTTTGCCAGGGAAAAGGGCCATGGTTTGTGTTCGGGGGCCTGTGGCTGGGAGTGGCCGGCTGGCTCCTGAAAATCCACGATACGCAGGATGGTTCCCAGATGAAAGGTGGCACCAGTGCCGAGCCGGGCTGGTTTCATAGAGGGAAGTGGCTCCTGCAATCTGCCAGCCAGAAGCGGGACAGGTGAGTTTTGTTTGCCAGGGAAAAGGGCCGTAGTTTGTGTTCGGCGGCCTGTGGCTGGGAGTGGCCGGCTGGCTCCTAAAAATCCACATTACGGAGGATGGTTCCCAGATGAAAGGTGGCACCAGGGCCGAGCCGGGCTGGTTTGATAGAGGGAAGTGGCTCCTGCAATCTGCCAGCCAGAAGCGGGGCGGGTGAGTTTTCTTTGCCAGGGAAAAGGGCCGTGGTTTGTGTTCGGGGGCCTGTGGCTGGGAGTGGCCGGCTGGCTCCTGAAAATCCACGATACACAGGATGGTTCCCAGATGAACGGTGGCACCAGTGCCGAGCCGGGCTGGTTTGATAGAGGGAAGTGGCTCCTGCAATCTGCCAGCCAGAAGCGGGGCGGGTGAGTTTTGTTTGCCAGGGAAAAGGGCCGTGGTTTGTGTTCGGGGGCCTGTGGCTGGGAGTGGCCGGCTGGCTCCTGAAAATCCACGATACGCAGGATGGTTCCCAGATGAAAGGTGGCACCAGTGCCGAGTCGGGCTGCATTGATAGAGGCAAGTGGCTCCTGCAATCTGCCAGCCAGAAGCGAGGGGTTAAGTTTTGTTTGCCAGGGAAAAGGGCCGTGGTTTGTGTTCGGGGGCATGTGGCTGGGAGTGGCCAGTTGGCTCCTGAAAATCCACGATACGCAGGATGGTTCCCAGATGAAAGGTGGCACCTGTGCCAAGTCGGTCTGCTTTGATAGAGGCAAGTGGCTCCTGAAATCTGCCAGCCAGAAGCGGGGCGGGTGAGTTTTCTTTGCCAGGGAAAAGGGCCGTGGTTTGTGTTCGGGGCCTGTGGCTGGGAGTGGCCGGCAGGCTCCTGAAAATCCACGATACGCAGGATGGTTCCCAGATGAAACGTGGCAGCAGTGCCAAGATGGGCAGGTTTGATATTACCAAGTGGCTGCTGCAATGTGCCAGCCAGATGATGGGCAGGTCTGTTTTACTTCCAGGGAAAATGGCCGTAGTTTGTGTTTGGGGGCCTGTGGCTGTGCGGGGCCGGCTGGCTCCTGAAAATCCACGATACACAGGATGGTTCCCAGATGAAAGGTGGCACCAGTGTCGAGTCGGGCTCGTTTGATAGAGGCAGGTGTCTCCTGCAATCTGCCAGCCAGAAGCGGGGCGGGTGAGTTTTCTTTGCCAGGGAAAAGGGCTGTGGTTTGTGTTCGGGGGCCTGTGGCTTGGAGTGGCCGGCTGGCTCCTGAAAATCCACGATATGCAGGATGGTTCCCAGATGAAAGGTGGCAGCAGTGCCGAGTCGGGCTGGTTTGATAGAGGCAAGTGGCTCCTGCAATCTGCCAGCCAGATGACAGGCAGGTCAGTTTTACTTCCAGGGAAAAGGGCCGTGGTTTGTGTTCGGGGGCATGTGGCTGGGAGTGGCCGGCTGGCTCCTGAAAATCCACGATACGCAGGATGGTTCCCAGATGAAAGGTGGCACCAGTGCCAAGTTGGACAGGTTTGATATTACCAAGTGGCTCCTGCAATCTGCCAGCCAGAAGCGGGGTGGGTAAGTTTTGTTTGCCAGGGAAAAGGGCCGTGGTTTGTGTTCGGGGGCCTGTGGCTGGGAGTGGCCGGCTGGCTCCTGAGAATCCACGATACGCAGGATGGTTCCCAGATGAAAGGTGGCACCAGCGCCAAGTTGGACACGTTTGATAATACCAAGTGGCTGCTGCAATGTGCCAGCCAGATGATGGGCAGGTCAGTTTTACTTCCAGGGAAAGGGGCCGTAGATTGTTTTTGGGGACTAGTGGCTGGGAATGGCCGGCTGGCCCTGAAAATCCACAATACGCTGGATGGCTCCCAGACCCAAGGTGGCACCAGTGCCAAGTCGGGCTGGTTTGATAGAGGCAAGTGGCTCCTGCAATCTGCCAGCCAGAAGCGGGGCGGGTGAGTTTTGTTTGCCAGGGAAAAGTGCCATGGTTTGTGTTCGGGGGCCTGTGGCTGGGAGTGGCCGGCTGGCTCCTGAAAATCCACGATACGCAGGATGGTTCCCAGATGAAAGGTGGCACCAGTGCCGAGTCGGGCTAGATTGATAGAGGCAAGAGGCTCCTGCAATCTGCCAGCCAGATGACGGGCAGGTCAGTTTTACTTCCAGGGAAAATGTCCGTCGCTTGTGTTTGGGGGCCTGTGGCTGGGAGTGGCCGGCTGGCTCCTGAAAATCCACGATACGCAGGATGGTTCCCAGATGAAAGGTGGCACCAGCGCCAAGTCGGTCTGGTTTGATAGAGGCAAGTGGCTCCTGAAATCTGCCAGCCAGAAGCGGGGCGGGTGAGTTTTCTTTGCCAGGGAAAAGGGCAGTGGTTTGTGTTCGGGGGCCTGTGGCTGGGAGTGGCCGGCTGGCTCCTGAAAATCCACGATACGCAGGATGGTTCCCAGATGAAAGGTGGCACCAGTGCCAAGATGGGCAGCTTTGATAATACCAATTGGCTGCTGCAATGTGCCAGCCAGATGATGGGCAGGTCAGTTTTACTTCCAGGGAAAAGGGCCGTAGAATATTTTTGGGGACTTGTGGCTGGGAGTGGCCGGCTGGCTCCTGAAAATCCACGATACGCAGGATGGTTCCCAGATGAAAGGTGGCACCAGTGTCGAGTCAGGCTGGATTGATAGAGGCAAGTGGCTCCTGCAATCTGCCAGCCAGATGACGGGCAGGTCAGTCTTACTTCCAGGGAAAAGGGCCGTAGTTTGTGTTTGGGCGCCTGTGGCTGGGAGTGGCCGGCTGGCTCCTGAAAATCCACGATACGCAGGATGGTTCCCAGATGAAAGGTGGCACCAGTACCGAGTCGGGCTGGTTTGATAGAGGGAAGTGTCTCCTGCAATCTGTCAGCCAGAAGCGGGGCGGGTGAGTTTTCTTTGCCAGGGAAAAGGGCCGTGGTTTGTGTTCGGGGGCCTGTGGCTGGCAGTGGCCGGCTGGCTCCTGAAAATCCACGATACGCAGGATGGTTCCCAGATGAAAGGTGGCACCAGTGTCGAGTCGGGCTGGATTGATAGAGGCAAGTGGCTCCTGCAATCTGCCAGCCAGATGACGGGCAGGTCAGTCTTACTTCCAGGGAAAAGGGCCCTAGTTTGTGTTTGGGGGCCTGTGGCTGGGAGTGGCCGGCTGGCTCCTGAAAATCCACGATACGCAGGATGGTTCCCAGATGAAAAGTGGCACCAGTACCGAGTCGGGCTGGTTTGATAGAGGGAAGTGGCTCCTGCAATCTGCCAGCCAGAAGCGGGGCGGGTGAGTTTTCTTTGCCAGGGAAAAGGGCCGTGGTTTGTGTTCGGGGCCTGTGGCTGGCAGTGGCCGGCTGGCTCCTGAAAATCCACGATACGCAGGATGGTTCCCAGATGAAAGGTGGCACCTGTACCGAGACGGGCTGGTTTGATAGAGGGAAGTGTCTCCTGCAATCTGCCAGCCAGAAGCGGGGCGGGTGAGTTTTGTTTGCCAGGGAAAAGGGCCGTGGTTTGTGTTCGGTGGCCTGTGGCTGGGAGTGGCCGGCTGGCTCCTGAAAATCCACGATACGCAGGATGGTTCCCAGATGAAATGTGGCACCAGTGCCAAGTTGGGCTGGATTGATAGTACCAAGTGGCTCCTGCAATCTGCCAGCCAGATGACGGGCAGGTCAGTCTCACTTCCAGGGAAAAGGGCCGTAGCTTGTGTTTGGGGGCCTGTGGCTGGGAGTGGCCGGCTGGCTCCTGAAAATCCACGATACGCAGGATGGTTCCCAGATGAAAGGTGGCACCAGTGCCGAGTCTGGCTGGTTTGAGAGAGGCAAGTGGCTCCTGAAATCTGCCAGCCAGAAGCGGGGCGGGTGAGTTTTCTTTGCCAGGGAAAAGGGCAGTGGTTTGTGTTCGGGGCCTGTGGCTGGGAGTGGCAGCTGGCTCCTGAAAATCCACGATACGCAGGATGGTTCCCAGATGAAAGGTGGCACCAGTGCCAAGATGGGCAGATTTGATATTACCAAGTGGCTGCTGCAATGTGCCAGCCAGATGATGGGCAGGTCAGTTTTACTTCCAGGGAAAAGGGCCGTAGAATATTTTTGGGGACTTGTGGCTGGGAGTGGCCGGCTGGCTCCTGAAAATCCACGATACGCAGGATGGTTCCCAGATGAAAGGTGGCACCAGTGTCGAGTCAGGCTGGATTGATAGAGGCAAGTGGCTCCTGCAATCTGCCAGCCAGAAGATGGGCAGGTCAGTTTTACTTCCTGGGAAAAGGGCCGTAGTTTGTGTTTGGGGGCCTGTGGCTGGGAGTGGCCGGCTGGCTCCTGAAAATCCACGATACGCAGGATGGTTCCCAGATGAAAGGTGGCACCAGTGTCGAGTCAGGCTGGATTGATAGAGGCAAGTGGCTCCTGCAATCTGCCAGCCAGAAGATGGGCAGGTCAGTTTTACTTCCTGGGAAAAGGGCCGTAGTTTGTGTTTGGGGGCCTGTGGCTGGGAGTGGCCGGCTGGCTCCTGAAAATCCACGATATGCAGGATGGTTCCCAGATGAAAGGTGGCACCAGTGCCGAGTCGGGCTGGATTGATAGAGGCAAGTGTCTCCTGCAATCTGCCAGCCAGATGACCGGCAGGTCAGTTTTACTTCCAGGGAAAAGGGCCGTAGTTTGGGTTTGGGGGCCTGTGGCTGGGAGTGGCCGGCTGGCTCCTGAAAATCCACGATACGCAGGATGGTTCCCAGATGAAAGGTGGCACCAGTACCGAGTCAGGCTGGTTTGATAGAGGGAAGTGTCTCCTGCAATCTGCCAGCCAGGAGCGGGGCGGGTGAGTTTTCTTTGCCAGGGAAAAGTGCCGTGGTTTGTGTTCGGGGGCCTGTGGCTGGGAGTGGCCGGCTGGCTCCTGAAAATCCACGATACGCAGGATGGTTCCCAGATGAAAGGTGGCACCAGTGCCAAGTTGGGCTGGATTGATAGAGGGAAGTGGGTCCTGCAATCTGCCAGCCAGAGACGGGTAGGTCAGTTTTTACTTCCAGGGAAAAGGGCCGTAGTTTGTGTTTGGGGGCCTGTGGCTGGGAGTGGCCGGCTGGCTCCTGAAAATCCACGATACGCAGGATGGTTCCCAGATGAAAGGTGGCACCAGTACCGAGTCGGGCTGGTTTGATAGAGGGAAGTGGCTCCTGCAATCTGCCAGCCAGAAGCGGGGCGGGTGAGTTTTCTTTGCCAGAGAAAAGGGCCGTGGTTTGTGTTCGGGGGCCTGTGGCTGGCAGTGGCCGGCTGGCTCCTGAAAATCCACGATACGCAGGATGGTTCCCAGATGAAAGGTGGCACCTGTACCTAGTCGGGCTGGTTTGATAGAGGGAAGTGTCTCCTGCAATCTGCCAGCCAGAAGCGGGGCGGGTGAGTTTTCTTTGCCAGGGAAAAGGGCCGTGGTTTGTGTTCGGGGGCCTGTGGCTGGGAGTGCCCGGCTGGCTCCTGAAAATATACGATACGCAGGATGGTTCCCAGATGAAAGGTGGCACCAGTGTCAAGTCGGGCTGGATTGATAGAGGGAAGTGTCTCCTGCAATCTGCCAGCCAGAAGCGGGGCGGGTGAGTTTTCTTTGCCAGGGAAAAGGGCCGTGGTTTGTGTTCGGGGGCCTGTGGCTGGGAGTGGCCGGCTGGCTCCTGAAAATCCACGATACGCA
Organism: Zonotrichia leucophrys gambelii; assembly: GCF_028769735.1. Lineage (NCBI taxonomy): Eukaryota > Metazoa > Chordata > Aves > Passeriformes > Passerellidae > Zonotrichia > Zonotrichia leucophrys. The sequence continues at coordinate 20,315 of NW_026992899.1, forward strand.
GGATGGTTCCAGATGAAAGGTGGCACCAGTGCCGAGTCGGGCTGGTTTGATATGGGGAAGTGGCTCCTGCAATCTGCCAGCCAGAAGCGGGGCGGGTGATTTTTTTTTGCCAGGGAAAAGGGCCGTGGTTTGTGTTTGGGGGCCTGTGGCTGGGAGTGGCCGGCTGGCTCCTGAAAATCCACAATACGCAGGATGGTTCCCAGATGAAAGGTGGCACCAGTGCCAAGACGGACTGGTTTGATAGAGGCAAGTGGCTCCTGCAATCTGCCAGCCAGATGACGGGCAGGTCAGTTTTACTTCCAGGGAAAAGGGCCGTGGTTTGTGTTCGGGGGCTGTGGCTGGGTTGGCCGGCTGGCTCCTGAAAATCCACGATACGCAGGATGGCTTCCCAGACAAAGGTGGCACCAGTGCCGAGTTGGGCTGGTTTGAGAGAGCCAAGTTGTTCCTGCAATCTGCCAGCCAGAAGCTGGGCAGGTCAGTTTTACTTCCAGGGAAAAGGGCCGTGGTTTTTGTTCGGGGGCTGTGGCTGGGAGTGGCCGCTGGCTCCTGAAATCCACGATAACAGGATGGTTCCCAGATGAAAGGTGGCACCAGTGCCAAGTCGGGCTGGATTGATAGAGGGAAGTGGTCCTGCAATCTGCCAGCCAGAAGCGGAGTGGGTTAGTTTGTGTTTGCCAGGGAAAAGGGCCGTGGTTTGTGTTCGGGGGCCTGTGGCTGGAAGTGGCCGGCTGGTCCTGAAAATCCACGATACGCAGGATGTTTCCCAGATGAAAGGTGGCACCAGTGCCAGTTGGACCTGTTTGATATTCCAAGTGGCTCTGCAATTGCCAGCCAGATGATGGGCAGGTCCGTTTTACTTCCAGGGAAAAGGGCCGTAGCTTATTTTGGGGACTTGTGGCGGGAGTGGCCGGCTGGCCCCTGAAAATCCACAATAGGCTGGATGGCTCCCAGACCAAGGTGGCACCAGTGCCAAGTCGGGCTGGTTTGATAGAGGCAAGTGGCTCCTGCAATCTGCCAGCCAGAAGCGGGGTGGTTAAGTTTTGTTTGCCAGGGTAAAGGGCCGTGGTTTGTGTTCGGGGGCCTGTGGCTGGGAGTGGCCGGCTGGCTCCTGAAAATCCACGATACGCAGGATGGTTCCAGATTAAAGGTGGCACCAGTGCCAAGTCGGGCTGGTTTGATAGAGGCAAGTGGCTCCTGCAATCTGCCAGCCAGAAGCGGGACGGGTGAGTTTTGTTTGCCAGGGAAAAGGGCCGTGGTTTGTGTTCAGGGGCCTGTGGCTGGGAGTGGCCGGCTGGCTCCTGAAAATCCACGATACGCAGGATGGTTCCCAGTTGAAAGGTGGCACCAGTGCCGAGTCGGGCTGGTTTGATAATACGAAGTGGCTCCTGCAATCTGCCAGCCAGATGACGGGCAGGTCAGTTTTACTTCCAGGGAAAAGGGCCGTAGTTTTGTTCGGGGGCCTGTGGCTGGGAGTGGCCGGCTGGCTCCTGAAAATCCACGATACGCAGGATGGTTCCGAGATGAAAGGTGGCACCAGTGCCGAGTCGGGCTGGATTGATAGAGGCAAGTGGCTCCTGCAATCTGCCAGCCAGATGATGGGAAGGTCAGTTTTACTTCCAGGGAAAAGGGCCGTGGTTTGTGTTCGGGGGCCTGTGGCTGGGAGTGGCCGGCTGGTTCCTGGAAATCCAAGATACGCAGGATGGTTCCCAGGTGAAAGGTGGCACCAGTGGCAAGTCGGGCAGGTTTGATATTACATAGTGGCTCCTGCATTGTGCCAGCCAGATGATGGGCAGGTCAGTTTTATTTCCAGGGAAAAGGGCCGTAGATTGTATTGGGGTCTTTTGGCTGGGAGTGGCCAGCTGGCCCTGAAAATCCACAATACGCTGGATGGCTCCCAGACCCAAGGTGCACCAGTGCCGAGTCGGGCTGGATTGATAGAGGCAAGTGGCTCCTGCAATCTGCCAGCCAGAATGACGGGCACGTCAGTTTTAATTCCAGGGAAAAGGACCGTAGAATTTGTTTGGGGACCTGTGTCTGGGAGTGGCCGGCTGGCTCCTGAAAATCCACGATACGCAGGATGGTTCCCAGATGAAAGGTGGCACCAGTGCCGAGTCAGGCTGGTTTGATAGAGGGAAGTGGCTCCTGCAATATGCCAGCCAGATGACGGGCAGGTCAGTTTTACTTCCAGGGAAAAGGGCCGTAGTTTGTGTTTGGGGGCCTGTGGCTGGGAGTGGCCGGCTGGCTCCTGAAAATCCACGATACGCAGGATGGTTCCCAGATGAAAGGTGGCACCAGTGCCGAGTCGGGCTGGTTTGATAGAGCAAGTGGCTCCTGCAATGGGTGGTTTGATATACCAAGTGGCTGCTGCAATTGCCAGCCAGATGACGGGCAGGTCAGTTTTACTCCAGGGAAAAGGGCCGTGTTTTTTTTGGGGGTGTGCTGGTTGGCCGGCTGGCTCATGAAAATCCACGATACGCAGGATGGTTCCCAGATGAAAGGTGGCACCAGTGCCAAGTTGGGGTTTGATATACAAGTGGCTCTGCAATCTGCCAGCCAGAGATGGGCGGTCAGTTTTACATCCAGGGAAAAGGGCCTAGATTTTTTGGGAGTGTGTCTGGGAGTGGCCGCTGGCCCTGAAAATCCACAATACGCAGGATGGCTCCCAGAAAGGTGGCACCATGCCAAGTCGGCTGTTATATGGGAAGTGGCTCCTGCAATCTGCCAGCCAAAGAGGGCGGTAGTTTTGTTTACCAGGGAAAAGGGCCATGTTGTGTTGGGGGCCTGTGGCTGGGAGTGGCCGGCTGGCTCCTGAAAATCCACGATACGCAGGATGGTTCCCAGATGAAAGTGGCACCAGTGCCGAAGTCGGGCTGGATTGATAGAGGCAAGTGGCTCCTGCAATCTGCCAGCCAGATGACGGGCAGTCAGTTTTACTTCCAGGGAAAAGGGCCGTGGTTTGTGTTGGGGCCTGTGGCTGGAGTGGCCGGCTGGCTCCTGAAAATCCACGATACGCAGGATGGTTCCCAGATGAAAGGTGGCACCAGTGCCGAGTCGGGCTGGTTCGATATCGGGAAGTGGCTCCTGCAATCTGCCAGCCAGAAGGGGCAGGTGAGTTTTTTTGCCAGGGAAAGGGCCGTGGTTTGTGTTTGGGGCCTGTGGCTGGGAGTGGCCGGCTGGCTCCTGAAAATCACGATACGCAGGATGGTTCCCAGATGAAAGTGGCACCAGTGCCAAGTCGGGCTGGATTGATAGAGGCAAGTGGCTCCTGCAATCTGCCAGCCAGAAGCGGGCGGTCAGTTTTATTTCAGGGAAAAGGCCATGGTTTGTGTTCGGGGGCCTGTGGCTGGGAGTGGCCGGCTGGCTCCTGAAAATCCACGATACGCAGGATGGTTCCCAGATGAAAGGTGGCACCAGTGCCGAGTCGGGCTGGATTGATAGAGGGAAGAGGCTCCTGCAATCTGCCAGCCAGATGACGGGCAGGTCAGTTTTACTTCCAGGGAAAAGGGCCGTGGTTTGTGTTCGGGGGCCTGTGGCTGGTTGTGGCCGGCTGGCTCAAGAAAATCCACGATACGCAGGATGGTTCCCAGATGAAAGGTGGCACCAGTGCCCAGTTGGGGAGGTTTGATATTACCAAGTGGCTGCAGCAATGTGCCAGCCAGATGATGGGCAGGTCAGTTTTATCTTCCAGGAAAAGGGCCGTAGATTTTTTTGGGGAGTTGTGCTGGGAGTGGCCGGCTGGCCCCTGAAAATCCACATACGCAGGATGGCTTCCCAGAACAAGGTGGCACCAGTGCCAAGTCTGGCTGGTTTGATAGAGCAAGTGGCTCCTGCAATCTGCCAGCCAGATGCAGGGCGGTAGTTTTGTATTCCAGGGAAAAGGGCCTGGTTTGTGTTTCGGGGGCCTGTGGCTGGAGTGGCCGGCTGGCTCCTGAAAATCCACGATACGCAGGATGGTTCCCAGATGAAAGGTGGCACCAGTGCAAGTCGGGCTGGTTTGATAGGCAAGTGGCTCCTGCAATCTGCCAGCCAGAGATGGCAGGTCAGTTTTACTTCCAGGGAAAAGGCCGTAGTTTTGTTTGGGGCCTGGGCTGGAGTGGCCGGCTGGCTCCTGAAAATCCACGATACGCAGGATGGTTCCCAGATGAAAGGTGGCACCAGTGCCAAGTCGGGCTGGATTGATAGTACCAAGTGGCTCCTGCAATCTGCCAGCCAGATGACGGGCAGGTCAGTTTTACTTCCAGGGAAAAGGGCCGTGGTTTGTGTTCGGGGGCCTGTGGCTGGGAGTGGCCGGCTGGCTCCTGAAAATCCACGATACGCAGGATGGTTCCCAGATGAAAGGTGGCACCAGTGCCAGTCGGGCTGGTTTGATAGAGGCAAGTGGCTCCTGCAATCTGCCAGCCAGAAGTGGGCAGGTCAGTTTTAATTCCAGGGAAAAGGGCCGTGTTTTGTTTGGGGGCCTGTGGCTGGGAGTGGCCGGCTGGCTCCTGAAAATCCACGATACGCAGGATGGTTCCCAGATGAAAGGTGGCACCAGTGCCAAATCGGCTGGTTTGATAGAGGAAGTGGCTCCTGCAATCTGCCAGCCAGAAGCAGGGCGGGATGAGTTTTGTTTACCAGGGAAAAGGGCCATGGCTTGTGTTCGGAGGCCTGTGGCTGGGAGTGGCCGGCTGGCTCCTGAAAATCCACGATACGCAGGATGGTTCCCAGATGAAAGGTGGCACCAGTGCCGAGTCGGGCTGGTTTGATAGAGGCAAGTGGCTCCTGCAATCTGCCAGCCAGAGACGGGGCAGGTCAGTTTTACTTCCAGGGAAAAGGGCGCGTATTTGTGTTCGGGGGCCTGTGGCTGGGAGTGGCCGGCTGGCTCCTGAAAATCCACGATACGCAGGATGGTTCCCAGATGAAAGGTGGCACCAGTGCCAAGTCGGCTGGTTTGATATACCAAGTGGCTGCCTGCAATTGCCAGCCAGATGACGGGCAGGTCAGTTTTACTTCCAGGGAAAAGGGCCGTAGTTTTGTTTGGGGGCCTGTGGCTGGGAGTGGCCGGCTGGCTCCTGAAAATCCACGATACGCAGGATGGTTCCCAGATGAAAGGTGGCACCAGTGCCAAGTCGGGCTGGGTTGATAGTACCAAGTGGCTCCTGCAATCTGCCAGTCAGAAGCGGGGTGGTTTAAATTTTGTTTGCCAGGGAAAAGAGCCGTGGTTTGCGTTCGGGGCCTGTGGCTGGGAGTGGCCGGCTGGCTCCTGAAAATCCACAAACGCAGGATGGTTCCCAGATGAAAGGTGGCACCAGTACCAAGTCGGGCTTGTTTTATACAGGCAAGTGGCTCCTGCAATCTGCCAGCCAGAAGATGGGCAGGTCAGTTTTTACTCCAGGGAAAAGGCCGTAGATTTTTTTTGGGGACTTTGTCTGGAGTGGCCGGCTGGCCCCTGAAAATCCACAATACGCAGGATGGCTCCCAGACCCAAGGTGGCACCAGTGCCAAGTCTGGCTGGTTTGATAGAGACAAGTGGCTCCTGCAATCTGCCAGCCAGAAGCAGGGCGGGTGAGTTTTGTTTACCAGGGAAAAGGGCCATGGCTTGTGTTCGGAGGCCTGTGGCTGGGAGTGGCCGGCTGGCTCCTGAAAATCCACGATACGCAGGATGGTTCCCAGATGAAAGGTGGCACCAGTGTCGAGTCGGGCTGGTTTGATAGAGGCAAGTGGCCCTGCAATCCGCCAGCCAGAAGATGGGCAGGTCAGTTTTACTTCCAGGGAAAAGGACAGCAGTATTGTTTGGGGGACCTGGGCTGGGAGTGGTCGGCTGGCTCCTGAAAATCCAAGATACGCAGGATGGTTCCCAGATGAAAGGTGGCACCAGTGCCGAGTCGGGCTGGAGTGATAATACCAAGTGGCTCGTGCAATCTGCCAGCCAGATGATGGGCAGGTCAGTTTTACTTCCAGGGAAAAGGGCCGTAGTTTGTGTTTGGGGGCCTGTGGCTAGGAGTGGCCGGCTGGCTCCTGAAAATCCACGATACGCAGGATGGTTCCCAGATAAAGGTGGCACCAGTGCCAAGACGGGCTGGATTGATAGAGGCAAGTGGCTCCTGCAATCTGCCAGCCAGATGCGGGGGGAGGAGTTTTCTTCCCGGGAAAAGGGCCTGGGTTTTGTTCGGGGGGGTGTGGCTGGGTGGGGGTGGCTCGAAAAACCCATACGCAGGATGGTTCCCGATGAAAGGGCCCATCCCTTGGGGGGTTGATATTCCAAGTGGCTG
>NW_026992900.1:0-26564 GCF_028769735.1 Zonotrichia leucophrys gambelii
TGTGCGCGTGGATTTTCAGGAGCCAGCCGGCCACTCCCAGCCACAGGCCCCCAAACACAAACCACGGCCCTTTCCCTGGCAAAAAAACTCAGCTCACCCGCTTCTGGCTGGCAGATTGCAGGAGCCACTTGCCTCTATCAAACCAGCCCGACTCGGCACTGTTGCCACCTTTCATCTGGAACCTATCCTGCATATCGTGGATTTTCAGGAGCCAGCCGGCCACTCCCAGCCACAGGTCCCCAAACACAAACCACGGCCCTTTTCCCTGGGAAAAAATAATCACCTTCCCCGCTTCTGGATGGTAGATTGCAGGAGCCACTTTGCTCTATCAAACCAGCCCGACTCCGCACTGGTGCCCCCTTGGTCTGGGAACCATCCTGCCGCGTGGATTTTCAGGAGCCAGCCGGCCACTCCCAGCCACAGGCCCCAAACACAAAACACCGCCCTTTTCCCTGCAAACAAAACTCACCCACCCCGCTTCTGGCTGGCAGATTGCAGGAGCCACTTGCCTCTATCAAACCAGCCCGACTCGGCACTGGTTGCCACCTTTCATCTGGGAACCATCCTGCGTATCGTGGATTTTCAGGAGCCAGCCGGCCACTCCCAGCCACAGGCCCCAAATGGCAAACTACGGCCCTTTTCCCTGGAAGTAAAACTGACCTGCCCATCTTCTGGCTGGCAGATTGCAGGAGCCACTTGCCTCTATCAAACCAGCCCGACTGGCACTGGTGCCACCTTTCATCTGGGAACCATCCTGCGCTGCGTGGATTTTCAGGAGCCAGCCGGCCACTCCCAGCCACAGGCCCCAAAACAAACTACGGCCCTTTTCCCTGGAAGTAAAACTGACCTGCCCATCTTCTGGCTGGCAGATTGCAGGAGCCACTTGGCTCTATCAAACCAGCCCGACTCGGCACTGGTGCCACCTTTCATCTGGGAACCATCCTGCGTGGCGTGGATTTTCAGGGGCCAGCCGGCCACTCCCAGCCACAGGCCCCGAACACAAACCACAGCCCTTTTCCCTGGCAAACAAAACTCACCCGCCCCGCTTCTGGCTGGCAGATTGCAGGAGCCACTTGGCTCTATCAAACCAGCCCGACTTGGCACTGGTGCCCCCATTCGTCTGGGAACCATCCTGCGTGGCGTGGATTTTCAGGAGCCAGCCGGCCACTCCCAGCCACAGGCCCCGAACACAAACCACGACCCTTTTCCCTGGCAAACAAAACCCAGCCACCCCGCTTCTGGCTGGCAGATTTCAGGAGCCACTTGGCTCTATCAAACCAGCCCGACTTGGCACTGGTGCCACCTTTCACCTGGGAACCATCCTGCGTATCGTGGAATTTCAGGAGCCAGCCGGCCACTCCCAGACACAGGCCCCAAAACACAAACTACGGCTCTTTTCACCGGTAAAAAAACTGACCTGCCCATCTTCTGGCTGGCAGATTGCAGGAGCCACTTGACTCTATCAAACCAGCCCGACGCGGCACTGGTGCCACCTTTCATCTGGGAACCATCCTGCGTATCGTGGATTTTCAGGAGCCAGCCGGCCACTCCCAGACACAGGCCCCCGAACACAAACTACGGCCCTTTTCCCTGGCAAACAAAACTCACCCGTCCCGCTTCTGGCTGGCAGATTGCAGGAGCCACTTGGCTCTATCAAACCAGCCCGACTCGGCGCTGGTGCCCCCTTGGGTCTGGGAACCATCCTGCGCGGCCTGGATTTTCAGGAGCCAGCTGGCCACTCCCAGCCGCAGGCCCCCAAACACAAACCACGGCCTATTTCCCTGGCAAACAAAACTAGACAAATCTGGGACTTTTTTACCAACTAAAATTGTTTGAATAATCTGGTCATAATAATTGATTTCTACAAGGAATTTTTAAAATCTTTCTTCGAGTTCAGAAAGTCCAGGACTGAGGTCTTTTTCTTCCCTTATCAATATTGCAATGAAATTGATAAATAAAGACCAACTCTTTATTTTTCTTTTTAACCCAAGTAGATAATTACTATTCATTAATCCATTTTGTGGACCAATATTTGCCATTCTGATGTAAGTTGTCACTTCTTTACAATAGACATTCTGTGACTATGTTGACAAGTCTTGGGTGATGATCCTAACTGGTCTTAGATACACATAGGGGGAAATTTCCTCAACCAGTGTCAGTCCTGAGCATGCGTATCAGAAGGTCTTTCTGTAGCTGGGAATTTTCCCATGAAAGGGATTCAGTTAGGGAAGAGACACTTGTCCCAGAGTTTTACATTCTTCTTGAACACTGCTTAAGGAACATGGATCCCATGTCCATTTGGATCTCTGTCTGCACAGAACTTTGTCATGCCAGTGCTTGAAATGCATCTCGAAGAGAATTCACTACACAGAATGAATGAGAGTGGTAGGGCTCAGTGGGCTCACCAGGCCCAACCCCCCCTGTTCAACCAGGATACCTAGAGCCTCTTGCCCGCGATTCTATCTGGGTGTACTTTTAATGTCTTCTAAGATCCAGGCTTCAGAAGCTTTCTGGGCAGTCTGTGCCGCGGTTCAGTCACCCTCACAGTAAAACATCATTTGGTGATGTTCATAGGCAATCTCCTGTATTTCAGTGTGTGCCCACTGCCTCTTGTCTTTTCACTCAGCATCACTTAAAAGACACTGGCTCCCTCCCTTTTGCATTATTGCTTCCCGTATGTATGTGTGCAGCCATGTAGAGAAATGTAAAAAACCTCCCTGAAGGCCACGCAGACAATATTCCCTTCATCTACCAGTCAAGTTGATTCATCAGAGGTGTTGAAAAAGTTGTTCAGCATGAAATTCCCCAGGAAAATCCATGCCGAGTACATTGCTTTGTCCTCCTTCATATGCCAGGCAAGGCTTTCAGGAATAGCTGCCCCATCAACTTCGTGGGGTCAAAAAAGAGGCTGGCTAACTTGTACTTTTCCGAGTCCTCCTAATAGCCATTTTTGAAGAGGGCAGTCTTTTGCTTTCATGCAGTCTTAGCTACGGAAAACTCCATACTTTCGTCTTTAGCGTTTCTTGTCCTCTCCAACTTCGCAAAAAGTTTTTCCACTATGTCTGGCAAGGAGAATCTGGGTCAGGGCTGAAAACATCTCCCATCGTGTTTTACATGTTGCAGAGAGGTTTGCAGAGTGTTTTGCGAGAAGAAAAACAAAGTTGTCCAAAACACCTTCCAACCGAATGTTCATGTGTTTGGAAAAGGTAGGAGTGTGGTAAGGTACTGTTTTCTATCAGTTTGCAAGCTGCGCACACTATCCCAGTGTTGTGCAGCTTCATTCTCACCTTTCCGAAGCAGCCGCTCTCTCCGCTCGCGGAGACGAAGAAGCGGCTTCTTCGAGCAAAGGCGATTGTGCCGGTCACAGTGCACTGCAGACGGCGGCTTCTACCGAAATGTGCTCCGTATCTGCTGATAGCTCCGGAGGTCTCTGTACCTTCCAATTCCGTTTTTGGTCTTGGCAATGCAAATGGTTTACTTGCAGCAGTAGGACGGGACAGTGAACTGGACTTTTTGCTGTTAGAGAGAAGCTAATGAAAAAGTTTCACCAGGTTGTAAAACAAGAAAATTGTCATGAAAAGAAGCCAGCCTTGTCCCCTTAGATTTGCTAGCTGTGTTTGAACAAAATGAAATGTGTCAACTCGGTGTTCCTGGGTATCACATCAGTTACAGGTACTTCAGTTGCTGAATTTCTCTCGTCAAGTTAAGAAGAGAATCCAAGGAATTGTGATTTCATGCTCACAATTCACCCTAGTGTGCCGAAAGGTGAAAAAGGGGTGGAAGGTGCACGGGTCAATTAACTTGAATGGCCTATGTAAATCAGCGGCCACTGATTTCCTGAAGGCTTCAACAGGTCAGTTGCCTATGTTTTTCTTGGAATTGTTTTAACCTTCGGTCATGTTTTTCTTGGGATTCTTTTACCCTTTCCCTATTAGTTCAGCCTTTGGTCTCCAGCCTTTGCTGACATTTCAAGTATCTCGGTAGCCTGGAAATGTGTTGTCATAATTGCTGACATCATTATTCCCTTCAAAGGGTTGTTTGCCTCAAGTCTCAGTTTTGCTGGTTTTCTGCTAGTTGATTGTCAGAGGGCAGCAGGTGTTGTGTAGGAGCAAGTACACAAACCCATAGCTTGCTTTTCTTTTGATTTGGCCTGTGTAGCTAATGGAATGACTGAACATCTGTGAGAGGCTTTTCTCTCCCCGTTAGGTTTCACTGGAAGGGCAGATGCAAATCGTCTACCTGAAGTCTTGGCACAGAAGAAAGTAGTGGTTTGCTGCTGCATCTAGCTAGAAGCTTACAAAAGGAAGGCCTTGGGCTGAGGCCCATTCCATTGGCTAAGTAGAAAAGGACTGTGGGAAGGTGAGGCAGCTGAATTAGAGGTAGATCAACAAGTTCTAGAACGGTCGTGTGTTCAAAGCCTGGTGTATGGTGGTTGGTTGAATGGTGTTTGTTATGGCTTAAAGCTATGGAACTGATAAAGGCAAAGTTGCAAGAAAGCAGCTCTCCTTTGCATCTTGCTGGGGACTCTGCTTCACCACGGACCCTCAACTCCAAGTTTGCCAAGGAGATGATCAGTAGGACTGTTGCAGAGCTGCTGTGTGCATCTGAATGGAATGGCAGAGAGTGAAGCGCTGGACATTTCTGGCTTTAGTACAATGCTGCTGCATTGGTGCCAGTTTAGTTGGTTTTCCATCAGTGGCCTTTCTGTCTAGAAGTACACTGCCCAGAGTCTTTCTAGCATGTGATGCCATTTCCTTCCTGTTGTTTTCATACCTTCCTTCAGTTGAAAGGATGATACAATCTTTCCATTTTGAAGATCCCTGTTAGGAAACACTATGCAAGAGGAGTCATCGCTCCCTTTTCTTCTGCCTCCTTTGTCATTTTCAGAGACTCATTTCAAATTTCTGCTAATGTCAAGAGGAATACTGAGATTACCTAGCAGGGTTGGTACTCTCAGCTGCTTTCTTCTTTCATACTGCTTCATACTGGATGTGACTTAAAGGCCTTGTTTTGTCATCTGCATTCTGCTGTGATCCAAAGCTAAATATTCCAGGCGTGTGAACACAAAAAGAACTCCTAGGCTTTTGCAAGAACTAGCCCAGGAGGATTTGTGTTCAATTTGATCTCTACAGTGTTTCAGAAAAAAGGAGATTGTACTGTCTTCTTGTGTACTCTCTTCTTGTGCTCTCCTAGTTAATCTACCGGCGTGACTCATTTGGCATCATCTCATGGTACAAATTCTGCATAGTTTCGTGTCCATACAAATGCCAGTTGCCAAGGAGCCTATCTGACCATTCAAGGGCAAAGAATTGTAAGGCTTGCAAGTTCATTTGCTGAAACTGTAAGTCATGCCATATCAAAGTGACAGAGGAAATCCATTGATCTAGGACTTTCAGCTGGACACCTCTGAGAATAGCAGCTTGTCAGCAATGACACAGCCATCTTCCTAGCTGTATTCCAGAAAGAGGAAAGGGACACCTTCAATGATTAATATGTTTGGCATGAGAAAAACGCAAGAAATGCACCGGAAATTACTTTAGTCAGATAAAGTGCGTTTCTCTAGTGAGAATTTTGCACTTGCTCTTTCTTGTCTGTGCCTCTACTTTTCACAGAAGACAGGGGAGCATTTCATTATTATTGTTCTTTTGCTTCCTTTTGTTGGCCTCCCTCTTTCCACCTGCAATTAACAAATTTGCCTTTCTTTATTGGCTTCTCTTACTTTACTTCGAGAATTTTACATTAGGTCAACTAACATAATGGTCAAAGTTCTCAGAGAGTGGAGAGAAGTAGAAGGTACAGAAAAAAGAATAAAACAAATCCAGAAAAATAGGCAAATTTTAACAGTCTTCTGTGAGAACATTAGGACACAAGATTTCTTTGAAATGAGTAACGCAGGGGACATTTGACGCAGTCAAATCAGGCCGACATTGCATTGGAGCCAGCATGGGTCTGGGAACAATCCTGTGTATCGTGGATTTTCAGGAGCCAGCTGCCCCTACAACTACAGGACACCAAACACAAACGACGGCCCTTTTCCCTTGAAAAAAAACTCAGCTGCCCGCTTCTGGATGGCAGATTGCAGGAGTCACATGTACATCAAACAGCACGACTTGGCACTGTGCCACCATTATCTGGAAACCAACCTGCGTATCGTGGATTTTCAGGAGCCCCTGGCCACTCCTACTCCTCCCAAAAAACCGCGCTTTTCCTCGAAACAAAACTCACCAGCCCAGCTTCTGGACTGATGATTGCAGGAGCCACATGGTTCTTATGCTCACATTTGTCACCACCAACTCCCACCCCCCCCCCCCGCTTACATGCACCCCTTTTGGCACTGGTTCCACCTTTCTGGAACCATCCTGCGTATCGTGGATTTCAGAGCCAGCTGGCCACTCCCAGCCACAGGCCCCAAACACATACACCCTTTCCGAAAAAAACTCAGTGTCCCGCTTCTTGCTGCCAGATTCAAGGAGCACATTTACATCAAACACCGACATGGCATGGTGCCCATTGGGTCTGGAACATCCTGCGTCGTGGATTTTCAGGACAGCCGCCACTCCCACAGGTCCCAAACACAAACACAGCCCTTTCCCTGAAAAAACTACTGCCCCGTTCTGGATGGCAGATTGCAGGAGCCACTTGGTCTATCAAACCAGCCGACTTGGCACTGGTGCCACCTTCATCTGGAACCACCTGCGTATCGTGGATTTTCAGGAGCCAGCCGGCCACTCCCAGCCACAGGCCCCCGAACACAAAAGATGGCCTTTTTCCCTGGAAGAAAAACTACCTGCCCACTTTGCTGGCAGATTGCAGGAGCCACTTGGTACTATCAAACCAGCCCGACTTGGCACTGGTGCCACCTTCACTGGAACCATCCTGCTATCTGGATTTTCAGGAGCCATCCGGCCTCTCCCAGCCACAGGCCCACAAACATATACCACGGCCCTTTCCCTGGAAAGAAAACTCACCTGCCCCGCTTCTGGATGGCAGATTGCAGGAGCCACTTGGCTCTATCAAACCAGCCCGACTTGGCACTGGTGCCACCTTTCATCTGGGAACCATCCTGCGTATCGTGGATTTTCAGGAGCCAGCCGGCCACTCCCAGCCACAGGTGCCCGAACACAAACCACGGCCCTTTTCCCTGGCAAAAAAACTCATCTGCTCCGCTTCTTGCTTGCAGATTGCAGGAGCAACTTAGCTCTATCAAACCAGCCCGACACGGCACTGGTGCCCCCTTGGGTCTGGGAACCATCCTGCGTGTCGAGGATTTTCAGGAGCCAGCCGGCCACTCCCAGCCACAGGCCCCCGAACAAACCACGGCCCTTTCCCTGGCAAACAAAACTAAAACTGCCCCGCTTCTGGACTGGAGATTGCAGGAGCCACTTTGTCTATAAAACCAGCCCGACTTCGGCACTGGTTGCCCCTTTCATTCTGGGAACCATCCTGCGTATGTGGATATTTCAGAGCCAGCCGGCCACTCCCAGCACAGGTCCCTTTACAAAAAATCAGTCTTGTTGCACCTTGTATACCTACGGTCATTAGAACACTGGGGAAATTCCTCACCAGTGCATCCTGAGCATGCACAGAAGCTTTCACTGGTAACTTGCCCATGATTCGTGGAAGAGACCACTTGTCCCAGACCTCGGCACTGGTGCCACCTTTCATCTGGGAACCATCCTGCTCGTGGATTTTCAGGAGCCAGCCGGCCACTCCCAGCCACAGGCCCCAGACACAAACTACGGCCCTTTTCCCTGGCAAAGAAAACTAACCTGCCCCGCTTCTGGCTGGCAGATTGCAGGAGCCACTTGCCTCTATCAAACCAGCCCGACTCGGCACTGGTGCCACCTTTCATCTGGGAACCATCCTGCGTGGTGTGGATTTTCAGGAGCCAGCCGGCCACTCCCAGCCACAGGCCCCCAAACAGAAACCACGGTCCTTTTCCCTGGCAAACAAAACTAGACAAATCTGGGACTTTTTTACCAACTAAAATTGTTTGAATAATCTGGTCATAAGAATTGATTTCTACAAGGAATTTTTAAAATCTTTCTTCCAGTTCAGAAAGTCCAGGACTGAGGTCTTTTTCTTCCCTTATCAATATTGCAATGAAATTGATAAATAAAGACCAACTCTTTATTTTTCTTTTTAACCCAAGTAGATAATTACTATTCATTAATCCATTTTGTGGACCAATATTTGCCATTCTGATGTAAGTTGTCACTTCTTTACAATAGACATTCTGTGACTATGTTGACAAGTCTTGGGTGATGATCCTAACTGGTCTTAGATACACATAGGGGGAAATTTCCTCAACCAGTGTCAGTCCTGAGCATGCGTATCAGAAGGTCTTTCTGTAGCTGGGAATTTTCCCATGAAAGGGATTCAGTTAGGGAAGAGACACTTGTCCCAGAGTTTTACATTCTTCTTGAACACTGCTTAAGGAACATGGATCCCATGTCCATTTGGATCTCTGTCTGCACAGAACTTTGTCATGCCAGTGCTTGAAATGCATCTCGAAGAGAATTCACTACACAGAATGAATGAGAGTGGTAGGGCTCAGTGGGGCTCACCAGGCCCAACCCCCCCTGTTCAAAACCCGGATACCTAGAGCCTCTTGCCCGCGATTCTATCTGGGTGTACTTTTAATGTCTTCTAAGATCCAGGCTTCAGAAGCTTTCTGGGCAGTCTGTGCCGCGGTTCAGTCACCCTCACAGTAAAACATCATTTGGTGATGTTCATAGGCAATCTCCTGTATTTCAGTGTGTGCCCACTGCCTCTTGTCTTTTCACTCAGCATCACTTAAAAGACACTGGCTCCCTCCCTTTTGCATTATTGCTTCCCGTATGTATGTGTGCAGCCATGTAGAGAAATGTAAAAAACCTCCCTGAAGGCCACGCAGACAATATTCCCTTCATCTACCAGTCAAGTTGATTCATCAGAGGTGTTGAAAAAGTTGTTCAGCATGAAATTCCCCAGGAAAATCCATGCCGAGTACATTGCTTTGTCCTCCTTCATATGCCAGGCAAGGCTTTCAGGAATAGCTGCCCCATCAACTTCGTGGGGTCAAAAAAGAGGCTGGCTAACTTGTACTTTTCCGAGTCCTCCTAATAGCCATTTTTGAAGAGGGCAGTCTTTTGCTTTCATGCAGTCTTAGCTACGGAAAACTCCATACTTTCGTCTTTAGCGTTTCTTGTCCTCTCCAACTTCGCAAAAAGTTTTTCCACTATGTCTGGCAAGGAGAATCTGGGTCAGGGCTGAAAACATCTCCCATCGTGTTTACATGTTGCAGAGAGGTTTGCAGAGTGTTTTGCGAGAAGAAAAACAAAGTTGTCCAAAACACCTTCCAACCGAATGTTCATGTGTTTGGAAAAGGTAGGAGAGTGGTAAGGTACTGTTTTCTATCAGTTTGCAAGCTGCGCACACTATCCCAGTGTTGTGCAGCTTCATTCTTCACTTTCGAAAGCAGCCGCCCCTCCCGGCTTGCGGAGACGAAGAAGCGGCTTCTTCGAGCAAAGGCGATTGTGCCGGTCACAGTGCACTGCAGACGGCGGCTTCTACCGAAATGTGCTCCGTATCTGCTGATAGCTCCGGAGGTCTCTGTACCTTCCAATTCCGTTTTTGGTCTTGGCAATGCAAATGGTTTACTTGCAGCAGTAGGACGGGACAGTGAACTGGACTTTTTGCTGTTAGAGAGAAGCTAATGAAAAAGTTTCACCAGGTTGTAAAACAAGAAAATTGCCATGAAAAGAAGCCAGCCTTGTCCCCTTAGATTTGCTAGCTGTGTTTGAACAAAATGAAATGTGTCAACTCGGTGTTCCTGGGTATCACATCAGTTACAGGTACTTCAGTTGCTGAATTTCTCTCGTCAAGTTAAGAAGAGAATCCAAGGAATTGTGATTTCATGCTCACAATTCACCCTAGTGTGCCGAAAGGTGAAAAAGGGGTGGAAATGTTGGAAAAGAAATGAAATTTAGCAAAATGTTTTATTATAGTTTAGTTATGAGTTTTGTGTGAATTGGTTTGTAAGAATAATTTTGTAGCCGTTGATATTATGTGATTGAGTTTTGTGTAACCCTGGCAAGTAGCTTTAGAAACCTAATAAACATTAAGCCAGGGTAGGAGAGTAAGAAGACTAACCGGTTTGGGGATAGCATACAATAGGACAGGTAGAAGATTTATGATTTTGTTCGTGAACTAGGGAATGTATTACAAGGGTCCGTAGTTTGGCGAAGGGCCACTGTTTCTTGGAGACTTTGTTATGAATTTCATGTATATAAAAGGAAAACACCCATGTGTGAATTTCGGGGTTCTGTTTTTGGGGACGCTAGTCCGCAGGCCCCCGGACCCTTCAATAAAGCGCCGCACAAAACTTATCCGAGTTTTGAGTCCTTTATCATTCGGGCAACAGAAGGTGCACGGGTCAATTAACTTGAATGGCCTATGTAAATCAGCGGCCACTGATTTCCTGAAGGCTTCAACAGGTCAGTTGCCTATGTTTTTCTTGGAATTGTTTTAACCTTCGGTCATGTTTTTCTTGGGATTCTTTTACCCTTTCCCTATTAGTTCAGCCTTTGGTCTCCAGCCTTTGCTGACATTTCAAGTATCTCGGTAGCCTGGAAATGTGTTGTCATAATTGCTGACATCATTATTCCCTTCAAAGGGTTGTTTGCCTCAAGTCTCAGTTTTGCTGGTTTTCTGCTAGTTGATTGTCAGAGGGCAGCAGGTGTTGTGTAGGAGCAAGTACACAAACCCATAGCTTGCTTTTCTTTTGATTTGGCCTGTGTAGCTAATGGAATGACTGAACATCTGTGAGAGGCTTTTCTCTCCCCGTTAGGTTTCACTGGAAGGGCAGATGCAAATGTCTACCTGAAGTCTTGGCACAGAAGAAAGTAGTGGTTTGCTGCTGCATCTAGCTAGAAGCTTACAAAAGGAAGGCCTTGGGCTGAGGCCCATTCCATTGGCTAAGTAGAAAAGGACTGTGGGAAGGTGAGGCAGCTGAATTAGAGGTAGATCAACAAGTTCTAGAACGGTCGTGTGTTCAAAGCCTGGTGTATGGTGGTTGGTTGAATGGTGTTTGTTATGGCTTAAAGCTATGGAACTGATAAAGGCAAAGTTGCAAGAAAGCAGCTCTCCTTTGCATCTTGCTGGGGACTCTGCTTCACCACGGACCCTCAACTCCAAGTTTGCCAAGGAGATGATCAGTAGGACTGTTGCAGAGCTGCTGTGTGCATCTGAATGGAATGGCAGAGAGTGAAGCGCTGGACATTTCTGGCTTTAGTACAATGCTGCTGCATTGGTGCCAGTTTAGTTGGTTTTCCATCAGTGGCCTTTCTGTCTAGAAGTACACTGCCCAGAGTCTTTCTAGCATGTGATGCCATTTCCTTCCTGTTGTTTTCATACCTTCCTTCAGTTGAAAGGATGATACAATCTTTCCATTTTGAAGATCCCTGTTAGGAAACACTATGCAAGAGGAGTCATCGCTCCCTTTTCTTCTGCCTCCTTTGTCATTTTCAGAGACTCATTTCAAATTTCTGCTAATGTCAAGAGGAATACTGAGATTACCTAGCAGGGTTGGTACTCTCAGCTGCTTTCTTCTTTCATACTGCTTCATACTGGATGTGACTTAAAGGCCTTGTTTTGTCATCTGCATTCTGCTGTGATCCAAAGCTAAATATTCCAGGCGTGTGAACACAAAAAGAACTCCTAGGCTTTTGCAAGAACTAGCCCAGGAGGATTTGTGTTCAATTTGATCTCTACAGTGTTTCAGAAAAAAGGAGATTGTACTGTCTTCTTGTGTACTCTCTTCTTGTGCTCTCCTAGTTAATCTACCGGCGTGACTCATTTGGCATCATCTCATGGTACAAATTCTGCATAGTTTCGTGTCCATACAAATGCCAGTTGCCAAGGAGCCTATCTGACCATTCAAGGGGCAAAGAATTGTAAGGCTTGCAAGTTCATTTGCTGAAACTGTAAGTCATGCCATATCAAAGTGACAGAGGAAATCCATTGATCTAGGACTTTCAGCTGGACACCTCTGAGAATAGCAGCTTGTCAGCAATGACACAGCCATCTTCCTAGCTGTATTCCAGAAAGAGGAAAGGGACACCTTCAATGATTAATATGTTTGGCATGAGAAAAACGCAAGAAATGCACCGGAAATTACTTTAGTCAGATAAAGTGCGTTTCTCTAGTGAGAATTTTGCACTTGCTCTTTCTTGTCTGTGCCTCTACTTTTCACAGAAGACAGGGGAGCATTTCATTATTATTGTTCTTTTGCTTCCTTTTGTTGGCCTCCCTCTTTCCACCTGCAATTAACAAATTTGCCTTTCTTTATTGGCTTCTCTTACTTTACTTCGAGAATTTTACATTAGGTCAACTAACATAATGGTCAAAGTTCTCAGAGAGTGGAGAGAAGTAGAAGGTACAGAAAAAAGAATAAAACAAATCCAGAAAAATAGGCAAATTTTAACAGTCTTCTGTGAGAACATTAGGACACAAGATTTCTTGTAAATGAGTAACGCAGGGACATTTGACCAGTCAAATCAGCCGACATTGCATTGGAGCCAGCATGGTCTGGAACAATCCTGTGTATCGTGGATTTTCAGAGCCAGCTGCCCCACCACTACAGGACACCAAACACAAACACGGCCCTTTTCCCTTGAAAAAAAACTCAGCTGCCCCGCTTCTGGATGGCAGATTGCAGGAGTCACATGGTACTATCAAACCAGCACGACTTGGCACTGGTGCCACCATTCATCTGGAAACCAACCTGCGTATCGTGGATTTTCAGAGCCCGCTGCCACTCCCTACTCCTCCCCCAAAAAAACCCGCCGCCCTTTTCCCTCGAAACAAAACTCACCACCCAGCTTCTGGACTGCTGATTGCAGGAGCCACATGGTTCTATCAAACCAACCCGACTTGGCACTGGTGCCAGCTTGGTCTGGAAACCATCCTGCACATCGTGGAGTTTCATCAACCAGCCAGCCACTCCCAGCCACAGGCCCCAATCACAAACCTCGACCAGTTCCCTGCAAAGAAAATAACCCCCCCGCTTATGCATGGCAGATTCCAGGAGCCACTTGGTACTATCAAACCAGCCCGACTTGGCACTGGTCCCCTTGGGCTGGGAACCATCCTGCGTGCGTGGATTTTCAGGAGCCAGCCGCCACTCCCAGCCACAGGCCCCAAACAAAACCACGGCCCTTTCCCTGGAAAAAAACTCAGCTGACCCGCTACTTGCTGCAGATATCAGGAGCCACTTGTACTATCATACAGTCCCGACATTGGCATGGTGCCACCTTGGGTCTGGGAACCATCCTGCGTCGTGGATTTTCAGGAACAGCCGCCACTCCCAGCCACAGGCCCAAACACAAACTACGGCCCTTTTCCCTGGAAGTAAAACTACCTCCCTCTTCTGCATGGCAGATTGCAGGAGCCACTTGTGACTATCAAACCAGCCCGACTTGGCACTGTGCCCCTGGTCATGGGAACCATCCTGCGATCGTGGATTTTCAGGAGCCAGCCGGCCACTCCCAGCCACAGGCCCCCAACACAAACACGGCCCTTTTCCCTGGAAAAAAACTACCTGCCCACTTCTGGCTGGCAGATTGCAGGAGCCACTTGGTCTATCAAACCAGCCCGACTTGGCACTGGTGCCCCTTTCATCTGGGAACCATCCTGCGTATCTGTGGATTTTCAGGAGCCACCGGCCACTCCCAGCCACAGGCCCACAAACAAACCACGCCCTTTTCCCTGGAAAGAAAACTCAGACCTCCCCTTCATGGTGCAGATTGCAGGAGCCACTTGCTCTATCAAACCAGCCCGACTTGGCACTGGTGCCCCTTCATCTGGAACCATCCTGCGTATCGTGGAATTTTCAGGAGCCAGCCGGCCACTCCCAGCCACAGGCCCCGAACACAAACCACGGCCCTTTTCCCTGGAAAAAAACTCACCGCCCCGCTTCTGGCTGGCAGATTGCAGGAGCCACTTGGCTCTATCAAACCAGCCCGACTGGGCACTGGTGCCACCTTGGGTCTGGGAACCATCCTGCGTACGTGGATTTTCAGGAGCCAGCCGGCCACTCCCAGCCACAGGCCCCCAAACAAAACCACGGCCCTTTCCCTGGAAAAAAACTCACTGCCCCCGTTCTGGCTGGCAGATTGCAGGAGCCACTTGGCTCTATCAAACCAGCCCGACTGGCACTGGTGCCACCTTTCATCTGGGAACCATCCTGCGTATCGTGGATTTTCAGGAGCCAGCCGCCACTCCCAGCCACAGGCCCCAAACACAACACGGCCCTTTCCCTGGAAAAAAAACTCACCTCCCCAGCTTCTGGCATGGCAGATTGCAGGAGCCACTTGGCTCATCAAACCAGCCCGACTGGCACTGGTGCCACCTTGGTCCTGGGAACCATCCTGCGGCGTGGATTTTCAGGAGCCAGCCGGCCACTCCCAGCCACAGGCCCCAAACACAAACACGCCCTTTTCCCTGGCAAAAAAACTCACCCGCCCCGCTTCTGGCTGGCAGATTGCAGGAGCCACTTGCCTCTATCAAACCAGCCCGACTCGGCACTGGTGCCACCTTTCATCTGGGAACCATCCTGCGTATCGTGGATTTTCAGGAGCCAGCCGGCCACTCCCAGCCACAGGCCCCAAAACAAACCACGGCCCTTTTCCCTGGAAAAAAACTACCTGCCCGCTTCTGGCTGGCAGATTGCAGGAGCCACTTGCTCTATCAAACCAGCCCGACTCGGCACTGGTGCCACCTTTCATCTGGGAACCATCCTGCGTCGTGGATTTCAGGAGCCAGCCGGCCACTCCCAGCCACAGGCCCCCAAACACAAACCACGGCCCTTTTCCCTGGCAAAAAAACTACACCGCCCCAGCTTCTGGCTGGCAGATTGCAGGAGCCACTTGCTCTATCAAACCAGCCGACTCGGCACTGGTGCCCCCTTGGTCTGGGAACCATCCTGCGTCGTGGATTTTCAGGAGCCAGCCGGCCACTCCCAGCCACAGGCCCCGAACACAAACCACCGCCTTTTCCCTGGCAAACAAAACTCACCCGCCCGCTTCTGGCTGGCAGATTGCAGGAGCCACTTGCTCTATCAAACCAGCCCGACTGGCACTGGTGCCACCTTCATCTGGGAACCATCCTGCGTATCGTGGATTTTCAGGAGCCAGCCGGCCACTCCCAGCCACAGGCCCCCAAACACAAACCTACGGCCCTTTTCCCTGGAAAAAAACTGACCTGCCCATCTTCTGGCTGGCAGATTGCAGGAGCCACTTGCTCTATCAAACCAGCCCGACTCGGCACTGGTGCCACCTTTCATCTGGGAACCATCCTGCGTGTCGTGGATTTTCAGGAGCCAGCCGGCCACTCCCAGCCACAGGCCCCGAACACAAACCACAGCCCTTTTCCCTGGCAAAAAAAACTCACCCGCCCCGCTTCTGGCTGGCAGATTGCAGGAGCCACTTGGCTCTATCAAACCAGCCCGACTCGGCACTGGTGCCTCCCTTGGGTCAGAAAGTCCAGGACTGAGGTCTTTTTCTTCCCTTATCAATATTGCAATGAAATTGATAAATAAAGACCAACTCTTTATTTTTCTTTTTAACCCAAGTAGATAATTACTATTCATTAATCCATTTTGTGGACCAATATTTGCCATTCTGATGTAAGTTGTCACTTCTTTACAATAGACATTCTGTGACTATGTTGACAAGTCTTGGGTGATGATCCTAACTGGTCTTAGATACACATAGGGGGAAATTTCCTCAACCAGTGTCAGTCCTGAGCATGCGTATCAGAAGGTCTTTCTGTAGCTGGGAATTTTCCCATGAAAGGGATTCAGTTAGGGAAGAGACACTTGTCCCAGAGTTTTACATTCTTCTTGAACACTGCTTAAGGAACATGGATCCCATGTCCATTTGGATCTCTGTCTGCACAGAACTTTGTCATGCCAGTGCTTGAAATGCATCTCGAAGAGAATTCACTACACAGAATGAATGAGAGTGGTAGGGCTCAGTGGGGCTCACCAGGCCCAACCCCCCCTGTTCAACCAGGATACCTAGAGCCTCTTGCCCGCGATTCTATCTGGGTGTACTTTTAATGTCTTCTAAGATCCAGGCTTCAGAAGCTTTCTGGGCAGTCTGTGCCGCGGTTCAGTCACCCTCACAGTAAAACATCATTTGGTGATGTTCATAGGCAATCTCCTGTATTTCAGTGTGTGCCCACTGCCTCTTGTCTTTTCACTCAGCATCACTTAAAAGACACTGGCTCCCTCCCTTTTGCATTATTGCTTCCCGTATGTATGTGTGCAGCCATGTAGAGAAATGTAAAAAACCTCCCTGAAGGCCACGCAGACAATATTCCCTTCATCTACCAGTCAAGTTGATTCATCAGAGGTGTTGAAAAAGTTGTTCAGCATGAAATTCCCCAGGAAAATCCATGCCGAGTACATTGCTTTGTCCTCCTTCATATGCCAGGCAAGGCTTTCAGGAATAGCTGCCCCATCAACTTCGTGGGTCAAAAAAGAGGCTGGCTAACTTGTACTTTTCCGAGTCCTCCTAATAGCCATTTTTGAAGAGGGCAGTCTTTTGCTTTCATGCAGTCTTAGCTACGGAAAACTCCATACTTTCGTCTTTAGCGTTTCTTGTCCTCTCCAACTTCGCAAAAAGTTTTTCCACTATGTCTGGCAAGGAGAATCTGGGTCAGGGCTGAAAACATCTCCCATCGTGTTTTACATGTTGCAGAGAGGTTTGCAGAGTGTTTTGCGAGAAGAAAAACAAAGTTGTCCAAAACACCTTCCAACCGAATGTTCATGTGTTTGGAAAAGGTAGGAGAGTGGTAAGGTACTGTTTTCTATCAGTTTGCAAGCTGCGCACACTATCCCAGTGTTGTGCAGCTTCATTCTTCACCTTTCCGAAGCAGCCGCACTCTCCGGCTGCCGGAGGCGAAGAAGCGGCTTCTTCGCGCAAAGGCGATTGTGCCGGTCACAGTGCACTCCAGTGCGGCGGCTTCTGCCGAAATGTGCCCGGGACCGGCGCTTAGCTCCGGGGACATCCGTACCTTCTTCTTTCGGGACTTTTGTGGTCTACATCATTGCAAAAAACTATTCCACTATGTCTGGCAAGGAGAAACTGTGCCTGCACAGAAAACATCTCCCATCGTGTTTTACATGTTGCAGAGAGGTTTGCAGAGTGTTTTGCAAGAAGAAAAACAAAGTTGTCCAAAACACCTTCCAACCGAATGTTCATGTGTTTGGAAAAGGTAGGAGTGTGGTAAGGTACTGTTTTCTATCAGTTTGCAAGCTGCGCACACAATCCTAGTGTTGTGCAGCTTCATTCTTCACCTTTCCGAAGCAGCCGCACTCTCCAGCTGCCGGAGGCGAAGAAGCGGCTTCTTCGCGCAAAGGCGATTGTGCCGGTCACAGTGCACTCCAGTGCGGCGGCTTCTGCCGAAATGTGCCCGGACCGGCGCTTAGCTCCGGGGACATCCGTACCTTCTTCTTTCGGGACTTTTGTGGTCTACATCATTGCAAAAAACTATTCCACTATGTCTGGCAAGGAGAAACTGTGCCTGCACAGAAAACATCTCCCATCGTGTTTTACATGTTGCAGAGAGGTTTGCAGAGTGTTTTGCAAGAAGAAAAACAAAGTTGTCCAAAACACCTTCCCACCGAATGTTCATGTGTTTGGAAAAGGTAGGAGTGTGGTAAGGTACTGTTTTCTATCAGTTTGCAAGCTGCGCACACAATCCTAGTGTTGTGCAGCTTCATTCTTCACCTTTCAGAAGCAGCCGCACTCTCCAGCTCCCGGAGACGAAGAAGCGGCTTCTTCGCGCAAAGGCGATTGTGCCGGTCACAGTGCACTCCAGTGCGGCGGCTTCTGCCGAAATGTGCCCGGGACCGGCGCTTAGCTCCGGGGACATCCGTACCTTCTTCTTTCGGGACTTTTGTGGTCTACATCATTGCAAAAAACTATTCCACTATGTCTGGCAAGGAGAAACTGTGCCTGCACAGAAAACATCTCCCATCGTGTTTTACATGTTGCAGAGAGGTTTGCAGAGTGTTTTGCAAGAAGAAAAACAAAGTTGTCCAAAACACCTCCCAACCGAATGTTCATGTGTTTGGAAAAGGTAGGAGTGTGGTAAGGTACTGTTTTCTATCAGTTTGCAAGCTGCGCACACAATCCTAGTGTTGTGCAGCTTCATTCTTCACCTTTCCGAAGCAGCCGCACTCTCCAGCTGCCGGAGGCGAAGAAGCGGCTTCTTCGCGCAAAGGCGATTGTGCCGGTCACAGTGCACTCCAGTGCGGCGGCTTCTGCCGAAATGTGCCCGGACCGGCGCTTAGCTCCGGGGACATCCGTACCTTCTTCTTTCGGGACTTTTGTGGTCTACATCATTGCAAAAAACTATTCCACTATGTCTGGCAAGGAGAAACTGTGCCTGCACAGAAAACATCTCCCATCGTGTTGTACATGTTGCAGAGAGGTTTGCAGAGTGTTTTGCAAGAAGAAAAACAAAGTTGTCCAAACACCTTCCAACCGAATGTTCATGTGTTTGGAAAAGGTAGGAGTGTGGTAAGGTACTGTTTTCTATCAGTTTGCAAGCTGCGCACACAATCCTAGTGTTGTGCAGCTTCATTCTCACCTTTCCGAAGCAGCCGCACTGTCCAGCTGCCGGAGCGAAGAAGCGGCTTCTTCGCGCAAAGGCGATTGTGCCGGTCACAGTGCACTCCAGTGCGGCGGCTTCTGCCGAAATGTGCCCGGGACCGGCGCTTAGCTCCGGGGACATCCGTACCTTCTTCTTTCGGGACTTTTGTGGTCTACATCATTGCAAAAAACTATTCCACTATGTCTGGCAAGGAGAAACTGTGCCTGCACAGAAAACATCTCCCATCGTGTTGTACATGTTGCAGAGAGGTTTGCAGAGTGTTTTGCAAGAAGAAAAACAAAGTTGTCCAAAACACCTTCCAACCGAATGTTCATGTGTTTGGAAAAGGTAGGAGTGTGGTAAGGTACTGTTTTCTATCAGTTTGCAAGCTGCGCACACAATCCTAGTGTTGTGCAGCTTCATTCTTCACCTTTCCGAAGCAGCCGCACTCTCCAGCTGCCGGAGGCGAAGAAGCGGCTTCTTCGCGCAAAGGCGATTGTGCCGGTCACAGTGCACTCCAGTGCGGCGGCTTCTGCCGAAATGTGCCCGGGACCGCGCTTAGCTCCGGGACATCCGTACCTTCTTCTTTCGGAACCTTTGTGGTCTACATCATTGCAAAAAACTATTCCACTATGTCTGGCAAGGAGAAACTGTGCCTGCACAGAAAACATCTCATCGTGTTTTACATGTTGCAGAGAGGTTTGCAGAGTGTTTTGCAAGAAGAAAACAAAGTTGTCCAAAAACCTTCCACCGAATGTCATGTGTTTGGAAAAGGTAGGAGTGTGTAAGGTACTGTTTTCTATCAGTTTGCAAGCTGCGCACACAATCCTAGTGTTGTGCAGCTTCATTCTTCACCTTTCCGAAGCAGCCGCACTCTCCAGCTGCCGGAGGCGAAGAAGCGGCTTCTTCGCGCAAAGCCGATTGTGCCGGTCACAGTGCACTCCAGTGCGCGCTTCTGCCGAAATGGCCCGGACCGGCGCTTAGCTCCGGGGACATCGTACCTTCTTCTTTCGGGATTTTTGTCTACATCATTGCAAAAAACTTTTCCACTATGTCTGGCAAGGAGAAACTGTGCCTGCACAGAAAACATCTCCCATCGTGTTTACAGTTGCAGAGAGTTTGCAGAGTGTTTTGCAAGAAGAAAAACAAAGTTGTCCAAAACACCTCCCAACCGAATGTTCATGTGTTTGGAAAAGTAGGAGTGTGGGAAGGTACTGTTTTCTATCAGTTTGCAAGCTGCGCACACAATCCTAGTGTTGTGCAGCTTCATTCTCACCTTTCCGAAGCAGCCGCACTCTCCAGCTGCCGGAGGCGAAGAAGCGGCTTCTTCGCGCAAAGGCGTTGTGCCGGTCACAGTGCACTCCAGTGCGGCGGCTTCTGCCGAAATGTGCCCGGACCGGCCTTAGCTCCGGGGACATCCGTACCTTCTTCTTTCGGGACTTTGTGGTCTACATCATTGCAAAAAACTTTCCACTATGTCTGGCAAGGAGAAACTGTGCCTGCACAGAAAACATCTCCATCGTGTTGTACAGTTGCAGAGAGGTTTGCAGAGTGTTTTGCAAGAAGAAAAACAAAGTTGTCCAAAACACCTCCAACCGAATGTTCATGTGTTTGGAAAAGGTAGAGTGTGGTAAGGTACTGTTTTTATCAGTTTGCAAGCTGCGCACACAATCCTAGTGTGTGCAGCTTCATTCTTCACCTTTCCGAAGCAGCCGCACTCTCCAGCTGCCGGAGGCGAAGAAGCGGCTTCTTCGCGCAAAGGCGATTGTGCCGGTCACAGCACTCCAGTGCGCGGCTTCTGCGAAATGTCCCGGGACCGCGCTTAGCTCCGGGCATCCGTACCTTCTTCTTTCGGGACTTTTTGGTCTACATCATTGCAAAAAACTTTCCACTATGTCTGCAAGGAGAAACTGTGCTGCACAGAAAACATCTCCATCGTGTTTACATGTTGCAGAGAGTTTGCAGAGTGTTTTGCAAGAAGAAAAACAAAGTTTCCAAAACACCTCCAACCGAATGTTCATGTGTTTGGAAAAGGTAGGAGTGGTAAGGTACTGTTTTCTATCAGTTGCAAGCTGCGCACACAATCTAGTGTGTGCAGCTTCATTCTCACCTTTCCGAAGCAGCCGCACTCTCCAGCTGCGGAGGCGAAGAAGCGGCTTCTTCGCGCAAAGGCGATTGTGCCGGTCACAGTGCACTCCAGTGCGGCGGCTTCTGCCGAAATGTGCCGGACCCCCCCCCCCCCCCCCCCCCCCATCGTGTTGTACATGTTGCAGAGAGGTTTGCAGAGTGTTTTGCAAGAAGAAAAACAAAGTTGTCCAAAACACCTTCCCACCGAATGTTCATGTGTTTGGAAAAGTAGGAGTGTGGTAAGGTACTGTTTCCTATCAGTTTGCAAGGTGTGCACACAATCCTAGTGTTGTGCAGCTTCATTCTTCACCTTTCCGAAGCAGCCGCACTCTCCGGCTCCGGAGGCGAAGAAGCGGCTTCTTCGCGCAAAGGCGATTGTGCGGTCACAGGCACTCCAGTGCGGCGGCTTCTGCCGAATGTGCCCGGACCGGCGCTTAGCTCCGGGGACATCCGTACCTTCTTCTTTCGGGACTTTTTGGTCTACATCATTGCAAAAAACTTTTTCACTATGTCTGGCAAGGAGAAACTGTGCCTGCACAGAAAACATCTCCCATCGTGTTTTACATGTTGCAGAGAGGTTTGCAGAGTGTTTTGCAAGAAGAAAAACAAAGTTGTCCAAAACACCTCCCAACCGAATGTTCATGTGTTTGGAAAAGGTAGGAGTGTGGTAAGGTACTGTTTTCTATCAGTTTGCAAGCTGCGCACACAATCCAGTGTTGTGCAGCTTCATTCTTCACCTTTCCGAAGCAGCCGCACTCTCCAGCTGCCGGAGCGAAGAAGCGGCTTCTTCGCGCAAAGGCGATTGTGCCGTCACAGTGCACTCCAGTGCGGCGGCTTCTGCCGAAATGTGCCCGGACCGGCGCTTAGCTCCGGGACATCCGTACCTTCTTCTTCGGACTTTTTGGTCTACATCATGCAAAAAAAATTCCACTATGTCTGGCAAGGAGAAACTGTGCTCACAGAAAACATCTCCCATCGTGTTGTACATGTTGCAGAGAGGTTTGCAGAGTGTTTTGCAAGAAGAAAAACAAAGTTGTCCAAAACACCTTCCAACCGAATGTTCATGTGTTGAAAAGGTAGGAGTGTGGTAAGGTACTGTTTCTATCATTTGCAAGCTGCGCACACAATCCTAGTGTTGTGCAGCTTCATTCTTCACCTTTCGAAGCAGCCGCCTCTCCGGCTGCCGGAGGCGAAGAAGCGGCTTCTTCGCGCAAAGGCGATTGTGCCGGTCACAGTGCACTCCAGTGCGGCGGCTTCTGCCGAAATGTGCCCGGACGCGCTTAGCTCCGGGACATCCGTACCTTCTCTTTCGGGACTTTTGTGGTCTACATCATTGCAAAAACATTCCACTATGTCTGGCAAGGAGAAACTGTGCCTGCACAGAAAACACTCCCATCGTGTTTACATGTTGCAGAAGGTTTGCAGAGTGTTTTGCAAGAAAAAAACAAAGTTGTCCAAAACACCTCCACCGAATGTTCATGTGTTGGAAAGGTAGAGTGTGGTAAGGTACTGTTTTCTATCAGTTGCAAGCTGCGCACACATCCTAGTGTTGTGCAGCTTCATCTCACCTTTCCGAAGCAGCCGCACTCTCAGCTGCGGAGCGAAGAAGCGCTTCTTCGCGCAAGGCGATTGTGCCGGTCACAGTGCACTCAGTGCGCGGCTTCTGCCGAAATGCCGGGACCGCGCTTAGCTCCGGGACATCCGTACCTCTTCTTTCGGACTTTGTGGTCTACATCATTGCAAAACTATTCCACTATGTCGCAAGGAGAAACTGTGCCTGCACAGAAAACATCTCCCATGTGTTACATGTTGCAGAGAGGTTGCAGAGTGTTTTGCAAGAAGAAAAACAAAGTTGTCCAAACCCTTCCAACCGAATGTTCATGTGTTTGGAAAAGGTAGGAGTGTGGTAAGGTACTGTTTTCTATCAGTTTGCAAGCTGCGCACACAATCCTAGTGTTGTGCAGCTTCATCTTCACCTTTCCGAAGCAGCCGCACTCTCCGCTGCCGGAGCAAGAGCGGCTCTTCGCGCAAAGGATTGTGCCGTCACAGTGCACTCCAGTGCGGCGGCTTCTGCCGAAATGTGCCCATCGTGTTTACATGTTGCAGAGAGGTTTGCAGAGTGTTTTGCAAGAAGAAAAACAAAGTTGTCCAAAACACCTTCCAACCGAATGTTCATGTGTTTGGAAAAGGTAGGAGTGTGGTAAGGTACTGTTTTCTATCAGTTTGCAAGCTGCGCACACAATCCTAGTGTTGTGCAGCTTCATTCTCACCTTTCCGAAGCAGCCGCACTCTCCAGCTGCCGGAGGCGAAGAAGCGGCTTCTTCGCGCAAAGGCGATTGTGCCGGTCACAGTGCACTCCAGTGCGGCGGCTTCTGCCGAAATGTGCCGGGACCGGCGCTTAGCTCCGGGGACATCCGTACCTTCTTCTTTCGGGACTTTTGTGGTCTACATCATTGCAAAAAACTATTCCACTATGTCTGGCAAGGAGAAACTGTGCCTGCACAGAAAACATCTCCCATCGTGTTTACATGTTGCAGAGAGGTTTGCAGAGTGTTTTGCAAGAAGAAAAACAAAGTTGTCCAAAACACCTTCCAACCGAATGTTCATGTGTTTGAAAAGGTAGGAGTGTGGTAAGGTACTGTTTTCTATCAGTTTGCAAGCTGCGCACACAATCCTAGTGTTGTGCAGCTTCATTCTTCACCTTTCCGAAGCAGCCGCACTCTCCAGCTGCCGAGGCGAAGAAGCGGCTTCTTCGCGCAAAGGCGATTGTGCCGGTCACAGTGCACTCCAGTGCGGCGGCTTCTGCCGAAATGTGCCCGGGACCGGGGCTTAGCTCCGGGGACATCCGTACCTTCTTCTTTCGGGACTTTTGTGGTCTACATCATTGCAAAAAACTATTCCACTATGTCTGGCAAGGAGAAACTGTGCCTGCACAGAAAACATCTCCCATCGTGTTGTACATGTTGCAGAGAGGTTTGCAGAGTGTTTTGCAAGAAGAAAAACAAAGTTGTCCAAAACACCTCCCAACCGAATGTTCATGTGTTTGGAAAAGGTAGGAGTGTGGTAAGGTACTGTTTTCTATCAGTTTGCAAGCTGCGCACACAATCCTAGTGTTGTGCAGCTTCATTCGTCACCTTTCCGAAGCAGCCGCACTCTCCAGCTGCCGGAGGCGAAGAAGCGGCTTCTTCGCGCAAAGGCGATTGTGCCGGTCACAGTGCACTCCAGTGCGGCGGCTTCTGCCGAAATGTGCCCGGGACCGGCGCTTAGCTCCGGGGACATCCGTACCTTCTTCTTTCGGGACTTTTGTGGTCTACATCATTGCAAAAAACTTTCCACTATGTCTGGCAAAGAGAAACTGTGCCTGCACAGAAAACATCTCCCATCGTGTTTACATGTTGCAGAGAGGTTTGCAGAGTGTTTTGCAAGAAGAAAAACAAAGTTGTCCAAAACACCTTCCAACCGAATGTTCATGTGTTTGGAAAAGGTAGGAGTGTGGTAAGGTACTGTTTTCTATCAGTTTGCAAGCTGCGCACACAATCCTAGTGTTGTGCAGCTTCATTCTTCACCTTTCCGAAGCAGCCGCACTCTCCAGCTGCCGGAGACGAAGAAGCGGCTTCTTCGCGCAAAGGCGATTGTGCCGGTCACAGTGCACTCCAGTGCGGCGGCTTCTGCCGAAATGTGCCCGGGACCGGCGCTTAGCTCCGGGGACATCCGTACCTTCTTCTTTCGGGACTTTGTGGTCTACATCATTGCAAAAAACTTTTCCACTATGTCTGGCAAGGAGAAACTGTGCCTGCACAGAAAACATCTCCCATCGTTTTGTACATGTTGCAGAGAGGTTTGCAGAGTGTTTTGCAAGAAGAAAAACAAAGTTGTCCAAAACACCTTCCAACCGAATGTTCATGTGTTTGGAAAAGGTAGGAGTGTGGTAAGGTACTGTTTTCTATCAGTTTGCAAGCTGCGCACACAATCCTAGTGTTGTGCAGCTTCATTCTTCACCTTTCCGAAGCAGCCGCACTCTCCAGCTGCCGGAGGCGAAGAAGCGGCTTCTTCGCGCAAAGGCGATTGTGCCGTCACAGTGCACTCCATGCGGCGGCTTCTGCCGAAATGTGCCCGGGACCGGCGCTTAGCTCCGGGACATCCGTACCTTCTTCTTTCGGGGGGGGGGGGGGGGGGGGGAAAAAAAAAAGGGGGGGGGGGGGGGGGGGGGGGGGGAAGGGGGGGGGGGAGGGGGGGGGGGGGGGGGGTTTGGGGGGGGGGGGGGGGGGGGGGGGGGGGGGGGGGGTTTGGGGGGTTGGGGGGGGGAAGAAAAGGAGGGGGGGGGGAAAAGGGGGGGGGGGGTAAGTGGGGGGGGGGTTTGGAAAGTGGGGGGGTTTTTTGGGGAAAGATTTTTTTGGTTTTTGGGGTTTTTTGAAAAATATTTAAAGGGGGGAAAAGGGAAGTTATTGGGGGTTTTTTGGGGGGGGGGGGGGGGTTTTTAAGAAGAAAAAAGTGAAAAATTAAAAATTTGTGTTTGGAAAAGAATGGAAATTGTTTTTTCAGTTCAATCCCCCCCTGGTTTTGGGGTTCACGCCCTTTCCAAGCGCCCACCCGGCGCCCGGGAAAGGCTTTTCCCCCAAAGGCATTGGTGCTGGATGGGGCTTCTGCCGAAATTGCCGGGCCGGCGCTTCTCCGGGGAATCCCTACCTCTTCTTTGGGACTTTTTTGGTCTACATCATTTGCAAAAAATATTCCCATGTCTGGGGAAAGGGGAAAATGTGCCTGCACAAAAAAAATCTCCCCCGGGGGTTTTTTTTATGTGGGGGGGGTTTGCAGAGGTTTTGCAAGAAGAAAAACAAAGTTTCCAAATCCCCCCCCAAAAAAATTTGGGGAAAAGGGGGAAGGATTTTTCTATCAGTTTAATGGCCACACAATCCTTTTTTTTTTTTTTATTTGGGGGGGCCATCTCCCCGGGGGGAAAAAGGGGGGCCCCCCAAACGTTTGGGGCCCGGCAAGGAAGGGGGGGAAAGGCCGGGCCCCTTGCCCGGGGGGCCTTTTTTCGGGGGGCACCCCCTTTTTTTCCATTGTTTGGGGGGGGGAAAAGGGGGGGGGGGGGGGGGGGGGGGGGGGGGTTTTGGGGGGGGGGGGGGGGGGGGAAAAAGGTTTGGGGAAAGGGGAGGGGGGGGGGGGGTTTTTGGGGGGGGGGAAGGGGGTTTGGGGGGGGGGGGGGGGGGGGGGGGGGTTTGGGGCCAAAAGGAGGGGGGGGGTTTTGGGGGGGGGGGGGGGGGGGGGGGGGGATTTTTTGGGGGGGGGGGGGGGGGGGGGGGGGGGGGGGGGGGGGGGGGGGGGGGGGGGGGGGGGGGGGGGGGGGGGGGGGGGGGGGGGGGGGGGGGGGGAAAAAGGGGGGTTTTTAAATTTCTGTTTTTTACCCTTTTTTGGAAAATTAGGGGGTACCACCCCAAAAAAAACCCCACCCCCTAAAAAAAAAAATTTTCCCCAAAAAACAGGGGAAAGGAAGTTTTAAAAACCCCAAAAAAAATTTTTTTTTTTTAAAAAAAAAAAATTTTCCCCAGTTGGGAAAAAATTTCCCCCAAAAAACATTTTCCCCTTTTTTTCAAGGGGGGTTTTTCAAGAAAAAAAAAAGTTTCCAAAAATTTTAAAATTTTAGGGTTTGAAAAGGTTTAAAGGGGGAATAGTTTTTTTTCACAACTCGACAAATTATGTTTTTTTTTTATTTGAAACCCCCCCGGGGGGCGAAAACCTTTTTTGGGAAACATTGCCTCCAAGCATCCGGGCCTTCCCCGGGGGGCCCC